>NC_057812.1:386160640-386401040 GCF_018294505.1 Triticum aestivum | reverse complement strand
TTTTGATATGATGAGTGTCTTGGCATGTTTTGCATTTAGTTAGTTTCATGGCATGTTGGTGAGCATACCGATGAACGTTATTTTATGTGATAATAAGGTGAGTGAGTTCAATGATCCATACGTGGATGAATGTGAATATGAATGGCCATGTGTTGGCATGAGGATGGGTACGATGGCAGTGTTGTAGCATGCCAGTCTTACGCCAGACTATGTGACTTCAGTGTCAAACCATATCGGTCCAGTACCTATCATTTCCTTCCTTGTACTACCACATGTTTTCCGCAAGGAATATGGTTTAGTAAGTTGCAAACCGCTTTCATGGTACACACCAAAGAGGAGAGGCCGTGATGATGGTTCCATGGCCCTGGATTAAAGCCAGTCATCCGGTCAGGGGGCATGGGTGTTTCCGGTTGGGACCGAGAGGGGGGCACCCCTTAGAGCGCGCGTATATAAATTTGATCCCATGCTATTCGAGATTGTGATCTCCCCGTCTTAAAAGTTTTTCTTGGACGATGACTAGGGTGATTCCTAGCATCGAGAGGTAGGATGGGTGTGTACCGGTTAGCTGTGTTTTCTTCCGAAATACCATAAACGGAACTAGTCCTTCGTGACTACGGAAATCCGTTGGCTGTGGGAAAAATTTTGTACAAACTCTGCAGAGTCATATATTCCTCCAAATCATCTCTTCCATGTCAAGTTTCGTTCCATCTTATCCTAATCAATTGTCAGCTTTGATGACAGAGACTCCGGTGAATCGCATGAGTGCTAAGTCCGATTGAATGATTATCCCTGTGGATGGACTAACCCGTTTATTCTCATGGATTGAATGTTTATTATGAGTATTGTTTACTGGTGAATTTAAAGCCCTTTCTGCGATGTTGCTCAGACGTCCGACTGTGGCATTTCTTTTAAAGCCCTTTCTGCGATGTCGCTCAGACGTCCGACTGTGGCATTTCTTTTAAAGCCCTTTCTGCGATGTCGCTCAGACGTCCGACTGTGGCATTTCTTTTAAAGCCCTTTCTGCGATGTCGCTCAGACGTCCGACTGTGGCATTTCTTTTAAAGCCCTTTCTGCGATGTCGCTCAGACATCCGACCGTGGCATTTCTTTTAAAGCCCTTTATGTGGTGTCGCTAAGATGCCCGACTGTGGCATCATTTCCTTATTTTTATTTGTTCACCTTTCGAGGCGTCGCTTCAGACACCCGATCGGTCCTTATTTATGCTCTGTGGAATTTCAGGCGGACTACCGCCGTTTCCCTTTTTACTTACTCGTTATGCCAATTTTATTTATTGTGCATTAAGGAATTAATCATGTTGCATCCATGCATGCATTTGTTATATCTTACGTCTGAACTGTCTTGCAAGTACTTTCAAAGTACTCACTGGCTTGTTGATTTGGCCAGATGCTGACGAAGGCGATCTCATGGATGAAGAGTTCGATAGCGAGTCCGACACTTAGAGGAGTCCCATTCAGTCTCGTGCGACCCTGGATTTGGTCACTGTTTTATATCCGCTTCCGCTACCAAATAAATTTATCGAGCCTCACCTCGACGTTCGATGAAATGATATTCGTAGAGTCTTGTATTTCCCTTCCCGCTGTGCTTTTCCACCACCAACCTATCCATGAGTCAGTAGTATGTCTCCACACCACTGTGTCCTGTCCGCCATTATGTATGATTATTGGCGTGCTTGTAATAATTTGGTTGAGCGACCGCAGTTCAACCCTGTAATATATTTTATGCTACTGGCTTATTGTATCAAGAAATTGTCTACCAGTGAGGAGGATTTCTCTCATACTGGACTCAAAAGACTGGTTTATCAATAAATATTTTTATTGGAAAACTGGCCGTGACAAGCTTGGTACCAGAGCCAGGCTGACTGTAGGAAGCCACTAGGTGCGATCGCTAATTAGTTATTAGCATGACAGGGCTATTTTATGCTTTTGCAATTGTAGTCATTTTCTGTCAGTCAGCATAAATTTATGATCTGACCCTGCAGAATTTTGCCTACTTTTGTAGATGGCCGACGTCAGCTGCGAGTCTCAGACCTTCGCCAACGTGCCCGATGGGTTCGTCAAGCTTCTTTCTTCCATCGTTCAGGTCGCGATGGGGCCATCCGTGCGCCCAGTCTTCACACTCTACCAGCACCGAATCAACGACAGTCTGACCATGCACCAGGCCGCGGTGCAGTTCAGGGGAGGGCGTGGTGAGTTACGCCGCTTCCGGTTCGTGGGAAGAGCCATGCCTACGGAGAGGCATGCTATGCAGATGGCAGCCCGCGAGGCGATAGCTCGTCTCACGGATGTCCTTCCCGTGATGAAGACTCGTCGTTACCGTTATCTTCCGTGCCATGTGCCTTACACCTGTCACTACGCATACTCCTGCCCCAGAGGAGAACGAGACGAGGCTTTTGAGATGCTCATTGAGTATCTCCGGGCCTTGGAGGCAGCCTTCGACAACCTGGTGGACGACTTCGTAGCTACCCGCATGGACTCAGTCCATGGCTGTGCTGCCAACAGGAGGGAGCTCCTACCCATCGCTCCGCCACCGACTTTTGTCTCTTCATCAGCATCTTTTACGCCTACTCGTCGCCTGCCTTCTACCGAAGAATTTAACCAAGTCATTGCACCCACTCCAGCGCGCACTACACCAACCTTCACGCCCACTCCTGTACGTGTTGCTCCGCCCCTGGCAACCGCTCCGTCCGCTCTGCGCAACACTACACGTATGGAGCCCATTAGCGAGGAGGAAGTCGAGTCCCCAACCTCGCTACGCCTCGCCCTCGGCAGGGCAAAGGAGGTCGTCAACATCTCTGCCTGAGTACGCTTAGCTGCCATGTATTTTACCGCTTTGTAAGATATGTGCATAGGTTGTGAGAAGTAGCCTGTTTGCGCATCATGTAGGATCTGGAGAAGTGCACTAGCCTTAATAACATGTCAGGATTATGTACGCATATCCTGAGTGATGTACTGTATAATTACCGCCCGCGTGTAAGATATGTAATGAGCAGTCCTTCTCCGTGCGCAAGTCGATTTGTTTTTCTTAAGTAAGCTTGGGTATTTAATAATATCTGCCAGCTTTATGCATTTATGGTTTTATTTTTGCGACTCTTTCCGCTTTTCTTAAGAGTTTTACAAAAATATTTTCCCAGAGTGAAAAATGTCTCGTCCTTGGACACGTTCCATGCCAACTCCACCAGAGGAAATTCATGATACTCAACCCAACAATGAGTTCACTCAGGGACAGTCAAGCCAACAAGGCAGTGAATCGGCACTTTCACAAATGTGCCGCCTTTATGAACAGAGTCAGCAACAACATCGCGAGATGATGAACCAAGTCATCAACATGGGGAATCATCATGGACAGTATCAGCAACATTCCAAGTTATCTGAGCTACAGAAGACACGTCCTCAAACATTTTCTCACACTGACAAGCCTCTTGAAGCCGAGGACTGGCTTCGAGATATGGAGAGGAAATTAATTATTGCAAAGTGTTCAGATCTCGAGAAAGTACTATATGCTCCACACTATCTCACAGGAGCAGCCGCATCGTGGTGGGAGAATTTTCTGCACATGCATCCCAACGAAAATGACATAACCTGGGATGATTTCAAGGAAGGTTTCCGTGGTGCACATATTCCTAAGAGTATTATGAAAATCAAGAAGAGAGAATTTGATGACCTCAAACAAAGGAACATGACAGTGTCAGATTACAACAGTCAATTTACCCTATTATCCCGCTACGCCAATGAGGAGCGTATGACTGAAATCAAGAAGATGGAGAAATTCCTTGACGGTCTGGCGCCCGCACTTAAATGCCAACTGGTCGTGCACACTTTTCCTGATTTTAAAACGCTGGTGGACAAGGCCATTACTCTGGAAAATGAGAGACGCAGTCTGGAAGATATCCGCAAGCGAAAAAGGGACCGGACTAATCACACTCGCAATCACCGAAGCAAGATAGATTTTAAAAAGGGTGGGACACCCAAATTCTCATCCAATGTCTCACGCCCAATCAAGAATTTTCATGCAAGGGACAAGGAATTCACCTATCGCCCCGGCGTTACTTGTTACGCTTGTGGAGAAGAAGGGCATTATGCCAAACAGTGCCCCAAGCCAAGGAACTCAACCCCAAAGCCGAACAACGGCGGCAATAATTCAGCGCCCAAACGAAACAATTTCAATCCCAACAATAACCACAGGAAGGGTCATTTGAACCACGTAACCAAAGAGGAGGCACAAAATGCTCCGGATATCGTACTCGGTACGTTTCCTGTCAACACAATACCTGCAATGGTTTTGTTTGATTCTGGAGCTTCTCACTCTTTCATCTCGAAAAGTTTTGCTTTGCAAAATAATTTTTCGATGCTTCCTTTGGAGAAATCCATAATAATCAAGTCCCCCGGGATTCAGCAAGTTTCTCAGAATTACTGTCAGAATGTGGTCATTGAGTTTGAAGGATTGGAGTTTTACGCAAATCTTATTGTATTGGAAAATAAAGGACTGGATGTCATCCTAGGGATGGATTGGCTAACCACCAATAAAGGTTTTATCGACTGTTTCAACAGGACCGTGATTCTCACACACCACCAAGGGAAGACAATAAGAGTATCAGCCAAGGAAGGAAAAAGACCCCGGCAACCGAGATTAAATAAGGTGGACGTTTCTGAGCTAAACAAGGTTCCAGTAGTGTGTGAATTTCCAGATGTATTCCCTGAAGAGCTGCCAGGCATGCCACCAGATCGAGAAATAGAATTCCGCATTGAGCTAGCACCAGGAACCACCCCCATATACAAGAAACCATACAGAATGGCACCATCCGAGTAGATCGAATTGAAGAAGCAAATAAAGGAATTACTGGATAAAGGATACATTCGGGCCAGCTCCTCACCTTGGGGATCACCAATTTTATTTGCCAAGAAGAAGGATGGAACGCTGAGATTGTGTATCGAGTATCGAGCACTTAACATGGTCACAGTCAAAAACAAATACCAGATGCCAAGGATAAACGATTTGTTTGATCAACTTGCTCAGGCCAAGGTATTCTCAAAAATTGACTTAAGGTCAGGATACCATCAATTGAAGGTACGAACGGAAGATATCCCCAAAACAGCCTTCACCTCCAGATATGGACTGTACGAGTTCACAGTGATGCCATTTGGATTAACTAACGCCCCGGCATATTTTGTTCACCTCATGAACAAAGTATTTATGAAGTTTATGGACAAATTCGTCGTAGTATTCATTGACGATATTCTGGTATACTCCAAAACACCAGAAGAGCACGCAGAACATCTCAGGATTGTACTAGGAGAGCTAAGGAAACACCAATTGTATGCCAAGTTCAGCAAGTGCGAATTTTGGCTAAGACAAGTAGGTTTTCTAGGCCACGTGCTGACTCAAGATGGTATAGCAGTGGACCCAGAGAAAGTCAAGGCCGTACTTGACTGGAAGTCACCAGCCAGTGTAACAGACATACGAAGTTTCTTGGGAATGGCAGGATATTACCGCAGATTTATTGAAGGATTTTCCACCATATCCAAGCCTATGACACAGTTACTCAAGAAAGATAAGAAGTTTGAATGGACAGAAGCCTGCGAGAAAAGTTTCCAAGAGCTAAACCGGAAATTAACAACAGCACCAGTATTAATTGTACCCGATATACACAAGAATTTTGAAGTATTTTGTGACGCATCCAGAAAGGGTCTCGGATGCGTGTTGATGCAAGAAGGCAAGGTTGTCGCCTACAGTTCAAGGCAACTTCGCAAACACGAGGAAAATTATCCCACTCATGATTTAGAAATGGCAGCAGTTATTCATGCACTCAAGGAATGGAGGCTCCGACTACTCTGAACGAGGCAAGCATGTTTGAACTTTTGATATGATGAGTGTCTTGGCATGTTTTGCATTTAGTTAGTTTCATGGCATGTTGGTGAGCATACCGATGAACGTTATTTTATGTGATAATAAGGTGAGTGAGTTCAATGATCCATATGTGGATGAATGTGAATATGAATGGCCATGTGTTGGCATGAGGATGGGTACGATGGCAGTGTTGTAGCATGCCAGTCTTACGCCAGACTATGTGACTTCAGTGTCAAACCATATCGGTCCAGTACCTATCATTTCCTTCCTTGTACTACCACATGTTTTCCGCAAGGAATATGGTTTAGTAAGTTGCAAACCGCTTTCATGGTACACACCAAAGAGGAGAGGCCGTGATGATGGTTCCATGGCCCTGGATTAAAGCCAGTCATCCGGTCAGGGGGCATGGGTGTTTCCGGTTGGGACCGAGAGGGGGGCACCCCTTAGAGCGCGCGTATATAAATTTGATCCCATGCTATTCGAGATTGTGATCTCCCCGTCTCAAAAGTTTTTCTTGGACGATGACTAGGGTGATTCCTAGCATCGAGAGGTAGGATGGGTGTGTACCGGTTAGCTGTGTTTTCTTCTGAAATACCATAAACGGAACTAGTCCTTCGTGACTACGGAAATCCGTTGGCTGTGGGAAAATTTTTGTACAAACTCTGCAGAGTCATATATTCCTCCAAATCATCTCTTCCATGTCAAGTTTCGTTCCATCTTATCCTAATCAATTGTCAGCTTTGATGACAGAGACTCCGGTGAATCGCATGAGTGCTAAGTCCGATTGAATGATTATCCCTGTGGATGGACTAACCCGTTTATTCTCATGGATTGAATGTTTATTATGAGTATTGTTTACTGGTGAATTTAAAGCCCTTTCTGCGATGTCGCTCAGACGTCCGACTGTGGCATTTCTTTTAAAGCCCTTTCTGCGATGTCGCTCAGACGTCCGACTGTGGCATTTCTTTTAAAGCCCTTTCTGCGATGTCGCTCAGACGTCCGACTGTGGCATTTCTTTTAAAGCCCTTTCTGCGATGTCACTCAGACGTCCGACTGTGGTATTTCTTTTAAATCCCTTTCTGCGATGTCGCTCAAACGTCCGACTGTGGCATTTCTTTTAAAGCCCTTTCTGCGATGTCGCTCAGACGTCCGACCGTGGCATTTCTTTTAAAGCCCTTTATGTGGTGTCGCTAAGATGCCCGACTGTGGCATCATTTCCTTATTTTTATTTGTTCACCTTTCGAGGCGTCGCTTCAGACACCCGATCGGTCCTTATTTATGCTCTGTGGAATTTCAGGCGGACTACCGCCGTTTCTCTTTTTACTTACTCGTTATGCCAATTTTATTTATTGTGCATTAAGGAATTAATCATGTTGCATCCATGCACGCATTTGTTATATCTTACGTCTGAACTGTCTTGCGAGTACTTTCAAAGTACTCACTGGCTTGTTGATTTGGCCAGATGCTGACGAAGGCGATCTCATGGATGAAGAGTTCGATAGCGAGTCCGACACTTAGGGGAGTCCCAGTCAGTCTCGTGCGACCCTGGATTTGGTCACTGTTTTATATCCGCTTCCGCTACCAAATAAATTTATCGAGCCTCACCTCGACGTTCGATGAAATGATATTCTGAGAGTCTTGTCTTTCCCTTCCCGCTGTGCTTTTCCACCACCAACCTATCCATGAGTCAGTAGTATGTCTCCACACCACTGTGTCCTGTCCGCCATTATGTATGATTATTGGCGTGCTTGTAATAATTTGGTTGAGCGACCGCAGTTCAACCCTGTAATATATTTTATGCTACTGGCTTATTGTATCAAGAAATTGTCTACCAGTGAGGAGGATTTCTCTCATACTGGACTCAAAAGACTGGTTTATCAATAAATATTTTTATTGGAAAACCGGCCGTGACACTTCCTGACCCCGTGTGGAGTGTACTGCTATACGTGCATGTCGTTTGGGTTGCTCAACGTAGGCGCGACCTTTCAGCGGCTGATACACATCGCCTTAGGCCGGTAGCTCGGGAGGAACGCAGAAGCTTACATCGATGACATTGTGGTGAAGTCTCGTGAGGCAAGGACCCTGATACAGGACCTGGAAGAAACCTTTGCGAGCCTCAACGAGGTGGACCTACGGCTCAACCCGGAGAAGTGCGTGTTTGGAGTCCCCTCAGGCAAGCTCCTTGGTTTCCTCGTATCGCATAGGGGCATCGAGGCCAACCCGGAGAAGGTCAAGGCAGTCGAAGACATGAGCCCACCAAGGACCCTCAGAGAAATGCAGAAGCTCACCGGGCGTGTAACTATGCTGGGGCGTTTCATCTCCAAGCTGGGGGAACAAGCGCTGCCCTTCTTCAAGATGATGAAGAAAAAGGGCCCCTTCGAGTGGACTGAAGAGGCCGACAAGGCATTCCAAGACCTCAAGAGGTACCTTACCAGTCCACCGGTGATGGTAGCTCCGCGTCCTCAGGAGCCCCTGGTGCTCTTCCTTGCGGCCACCCCCTACTCCGCTAGCGCAGCCCTGGTAGCGGTTAGGGAGGATCGCTGTGCCAAGGCCGCATCAACCGTGCGAACTGAAGCGAAACAGAGCCAGGAGGGCCTCACGAAGGCCGCAACCGCAGCCGAAAACGAACAGCCGCGGCAGGAGAACGCACCCAGAGCAGGAGAGGCCCCCTCAGGCGACCAAGCACTGGGAGCTCCGTCGTCTCAAGAGACGCCTCGACCTCCGGAGGACACAAGCAGTGCCAGCACCCTCAACCTCGTCGAGCACCCCGTGTATTTCGTTAGCACAGTGCTACGGGACGCGAGGGTGCGGTACCCCATGCCTCAAAAGCTCCTCCTCGCACTATTGGTGGCCTCATGCAAGCTGCGGCACTACTTCCAAGGCCACCCCATCAAGGTCGTCTCGGCATACCCCTTGGAGAGGGTACTCAAGAGCCCCAACTCGACTGAAAGGGTTGCTGAATGGAACATCGAGCTAGAATTCAGTACGACCAGAGTCATCAAGGGAGCCGCGTTAGCAGATTTCATGGCAGAATGGGTAGAAGCGTCGGGTCTCGAGGCAGGTGAAGACCGGTCACTTTCCCCGGGAAGTGAAGCACCGGATGGCTGGGTCATGTACTTTGATGGGGCGTTCTCCCGACACGATGCGGGAGCTGGTGCAGTGCTCGTATCTCCTACCCAGGACAAACTCTACTACGCCGTGCAACTTTGCTTCCAGCATGGAGAAAAGGTCTCCAACAACATAGTGGCGTACGAAGGCCTAATAGCAGGCTTGAAGGCCGCAGCTACCTTAGGGGTGAAGCGCCTCATCATCAAGGGCGATTCGCAGCTCCTTGTCAACTTCTCCAACAAGATATACGAGCCAAAGGACAAGCACATGGAGGCCTACCTCGCTGAGGTCCGCAAGATGGAGAAACAGTTCTGGGGACTCGAGTTGCAGCATGTGCCTCGCGGCACCAATCAAGAGGCCGACGACATTGCTAAGAGGGCATCTAGGCGGCTGCCTCAGGGGCCCGGCGTCTTTGAGGAGTGGCTATTCAAACCCTCGGTGGTGCCGTCGCTGTCTAGCACGGCACAACCAAGGGAGGAGCTCCCTCAGCCGCCTGCCTCGGGAGCTCCGGTCTGTGGCCCGGCATCAGGGGCACACCTGCTCCAGGCGTTGGAGCCTCGGGAGGGATGTTGGATCCCAGAGCTCAAGGACTACCTGATGCAAGGGATTCTGCCGGAGAACGAGGAGGAGGCGGAGCGTGTGGCACGACAGGCCACGACTTATTGCATCTAGGATGGCGGGCTCTACAGGAAGCGGCCAAATGACATGTCCCTACATTGCATTTCCAGGGAGCAAGGAAAGGAACTGCTGGTGGACATACACAGCGGAGACTGCGAGCACCACTCGTCATCACGAACCCTCATCGGCAAGGTGTTCCACAACGGGTTCTACTGGCCCACAGCACTCAGCGACGCCGTTGAGCTGGTGAAGGCTTGCGAGACCTGCCAGTTTCACGCTAAACAGATCCATCAGCCTGCGGGGGGTCTGCAGACCATACCCCTCTCCTGGCCGTTCGCAGTTTGGGGGTTGGACATTCTGGGCCCGCTCCCTCGGGCGCCATGGGGCTATCGCTACCTCTAAGTCACCGTGGACAAGTTCACCAACTGGGCCGAGGTGGAAGCTATCTGCACAATCCCGGCAGGCTCGGCAGTCAAGTTCATCAAGGGCCTCGTGAGCCGGTTTGGGGTGCCTAACCGCATCATCACTGACAACGGTTCACAATTCACCAGTAATCTCTTCAAAACATACAATGCTAACCTTGGAATGCAGATATGCTACGCTTTGGTAGCACACCTCCGGAGAAATGGCCAGGTTGAACGAGCCAACGCGGAGGTCCTGAGGGGCCTCAAGGCCAGGACCTTCAAGAAGAAGCTGGAGGCCTGTGGCAGGGGCTGGCACGACGAGCTCCAGTCCGTGCTATGGTCAATCCGCACGACAGCGACCAAGTCGACTGGCGAGACCCTGTTCTTCCTCGTCTATGGAGCAGAGGCTGTTCTCCCTCACGAGGTCAGACGTCGCTCCGCACGGGTCCTGGCATTCGACGAGGCTCAACAGGATGCCATGCGGGGGACGGATCTCGTGCTGCGGGAGGAACGCCGTTGGGAAGCCGCACTACAAGCGGCAAGGTATCAACATGCGCTACGACGATACCACAGCCGCAACATCCACCCCAGGACCCTTGAGGTAAGGGATCTCGTGCTCAGAAGGGTTCTCTCTAGGGAGGGGCTGCACAAGCTCTCTCCCATGTGGGAGGGCCCGTTCAAGGTTGTTCATGTTTCCAGGCCTAGCTCCGCGTGCTTGGAGACTCCAAAGGGAGTACCCAGCCAGAACCCATGGAACATTCAACATGTCTGGAGGTTCTACCCCTGAGTGAAGCCGCTGCGTTTTGTAAAAGCCTCGGTGCCTGTGAAGCCGCTGCGTTTTGGAAAAGGCCCAGTGCCTGTGAAGAAGGCGAATGCCTGTGAAGCCGCTGCGTTTTGGAAAAGGCCCAGTGCCTGTGAAGAAGGAGAATGCCTCTGAAGCCACTGCGTTTTGGAAAAGGCCCGGTGCCTGTGAAGAAGGCGAATACCTATGAAGCCGCTGCGTTTTGGAAAAGGCCCGGTGCCTATGAAGCAGGCGAATGCCTGTGACGCCGCTGCGTTTTGGAAAAGGCCCGGTGCCTGTGAAGAAGGTGAATGCCTATGAAGCTGCCGCATTTCAAGAAAGGCCCGGTGCTTGTGAAGAAGGCCAACGCCTGTGAAGCTCGCCGCCCGTGACACTCTCACCTAATAATGAGTGGGGATGTACACGCCCCGGAGTCTCCGGAGTGCCGCCCTCGGGCCTCGGGGGCTCCCGCCCATGCCAAGTGGCAACACTTAGCTCCACGCTGGTGAGAAGACGTCGAAGACTAGAATAGGCGCCGGACGCGGCTTTCCCATTTGCTTTCTGCAGCTGGCTTGTTTATTCCCGTTTGAAGTTTTTATTGGAGTTGCTGACGTTCCTGGCTTGTGGCTCTTTGTCTTTCTTGCTCGCTCACCTCGTTTTCTCTCGCGAAGTCTCGCGAGGGAGGATCGCGAGCGCCCTCGCGAGTGTCTTTTGCCCTGATCGTTTGGAGCTTTCCTATCGGAGTCCTCTGCGGGAGCAACCCTCCCTGTTCGTGCCCCACGGGCATCGCGCCCCGAGCGCAGGACCTGGGCCGATCGCCCCCACAGCTAAGACCATAAGTTACCCCTCCTACTAATCCTTGCAGGGCACGAAGCGCATGAGGAGGCCACGGCCTCGGGAGGCGAGGACCGCGCCAAGCCCCACCGAGCTAAAATAGTTCCTGCACATGGGAGCGCGGCGCGAGAACACGACGCAGGAATAGCGGAAACGGCGCGATGGTTAAATAGCAATAGTTCTAATACGCCCCCGCGGGGCCCTATATTACTTACTATTTTTGCGCAGGATAAGAAAGAAAACAAAATGGGCATGATTCGTCCTGCCCCAACCCACAGCGAAGGCTCGAGGTGCTCCTAGGACTCAGGCGGATCCCTCCTCTCGCTTCACCAGGGCGCGACGGCGGGCTGACCCCCTACCTTCACCCAAGCGGGCGCGACGGCGAGGAGGCTGGTCGCAGCCACCGCTGGAGGAGCTGCTGCGTGAGAGGGGGTTGCTGAAGCTCGGTGAACCCCAAGCAACGCCACCTGTACGCCAGTCGCCATCTTCATCCTGGACAGAGCCAGGGCTAGGCAGGCGGCCACGGACATCGTCTTCAGGGCAACACCCGCACGGCGACCGTCTTCCCCGAACACCCTCACGTAGAGGGTGGAGTCGCCATCAAACTTGAAGTACAGGGTGCACCACCGGCTCAGGCCACGCGCTCGGGCAAATGTTTGCCAGCCACGTGACAGAGCCCCGTTCCCAGAAATGGAGACCTCCAGCGACGCCCAGGAGGCCCTGCTACAGCATCCGCCTGCCTGGAGCCAGAAGCTGCACCAGGCACTGGCCGGCAGTTCATCTACAAAGAAACAGGGGAGCTGGAGCCTGGTGCCGGATGGGTCTGCCGACCACACAACGAACTCCGGCAGCACCTCCGCAGAGCGAAAGCGTGTCCTAGGGGGGCGCACACCCATGGCGTGCCCCCCGTCGGCAACCTGGCACTCACTACCGCCCCGGGAACCGCCTCCATGGCCACGGGAGGCCACCACGGGGACCGTGGTATACTTGCGAGGGCAGCCTCGGCCGCACTTGGCCAGGGGGGAGTCAGGCCCAGCCTGGGGGCCTTTCCTTTCTCTGCGGCTGAGTATCTCTTTGGAGCCATGGGAGCGACGAGTAATCGAGAAGAAGGAAAGGAGAAGCAAGCAGGGACGGGCCGAAGGGGGTCGCCCAGCCCCGTACTTATAGCCGGAGGAGGCCAACCGCCGTGCACCACGATCGCAGGTAATCATGACCGGTTTCTCTGCATGCAGGGACTTATCAAGTCATGCGGTAGCCGAGGCGTCGTGGGAAGTGCAGACGCCCACGCCCACGCCCAATCAACCGCCACGCGGCGCCCAAGGCCGCATGCTGTTAGGGCCCGCGGCGCTTCGCGCTTGCCCCTTTGCTTCTCTACTAAGCCAAGCCCGCGCGCGCCTTGGGCCCGGGGGCTACTGTCGGTCTTCTTTGAACAGGGGTCCCCAGACTTGCCTGCCTGCGGCCTGCGGCGTGGCTCAAGCGGTGGCCCAGCGCGGCCCATCTTCATTATCTCAAGCTCAAAGACCCTCGCGAGTGGCCAAGCCTCGCGAGGCGGACGGCATGAAGATTCCTCAGAGGCAGCCTCATCAGGCAGGCTCGCGAGGAGGCGGAGAGATCAAGGCAGGGGTACCTCGCGAGGAACCCGTGACGCAAGCCATGACGATCGAGACCAGGCGGGTGCCGGCCTGCGCCGTGTCCTTGTTTCCCCTTTGGAGCAAAGGGGGCAAGCACAGGCCAAGGCATCAGGCAAAGGTTACCCTTCCGGTGCAACATGACCTAGACCAGCCGGACGGCAGGACGGAGGTCACCGTGGAGCCCAAGACGGCGTCATCGCCAGTGCTTTTGGCAGCCGAAGACCACCTTTGGTCAGGATAACTTGTACTAGATGTTCCCCTTCGAAATGGCCAATTGCTGGCACCCTTCCCGCTCATTATTTGGGGAGAGGCCCAGGGCCTCTATAAATAGAGCTAGCCACCAAAGAGTAGATATATCTAGACACCCCAAGAACATCGACAGATCTGGTAGAACCGTAGTAGAGAGAGAGAGAGAGAGGCGATGAACTCACCCTAGCAGTTCATCGCACCAGCTCAAGAACACCTCTCGTGAGGCTGTTCTTCCCTTGTACTGTCCATCATCAGCCCCAGAGGCAATCCACCACACCACACACTAGAGTAGGGTATTACACCACAACAGTGGCCCGAACCAGTATAAACCTCGTGTCTCTTGTGTTGTTCATCATTTTCATCTTAGTTCGCATGAGAGGATCAGACGTAGATGGGTAGGGGAGAGATCTCCGCGCACACCCCAGTGCTCGAACCTCAAGGGTCTGCCGGAACCCGAAACCCGACAGACTGCTGAACCACACTGCACTAGAACCAGTTAACCCTCGTACACCTCTCTGTCTCCGACTCTACTCCCGCGTCTTCCCATCTCCGGCTCGTTGCTGTCCGGGGCCTCGCCGTCGTCCAGCACCTTGGATGCGCTCGGCGCGGCGTGGTCAATGTGGTCAACGTACGACACCATCGGAAGTAGACTGTGCATGGAGAGGCTGACAGCTAGGTCCACGGCCGCACACAAGGAAATGCCTCCTTATTACATGCAAAATAATGATTCCTCCACTGACATATGGGACCCACTGGAAGGGCCTCTGTATTTCGCGAAATAAAGTGCCCCCCGCTGACATGTCGGACCCACCAGCTATCTTTGCATGCAAGGAAGTGCCTCCTTATTACGCACAAAAAATGAATATTCCCCTTGCCAGCTGGAACCCAGCATAGTGGGAGGCCGACTTGTGGGCCTACCAAGTTGACGGGGACAGAGGGCTTTGTCAACTTAGTCAATATGAACGATTCTAGCTCCTGTTACCGTACGACATTCATCCAACGGCCGTAGTGCTTCTTCAACCTCTAGTCTTCTTGCTCCAGCCACACAAACCAGCGCCGGTCGTGTCGCGTGCTCCTGCCTCCCATGGCCGGCTGTGATGCTGTGGAGGCCTCACCACCCCTACTTCTCCCACTGCTGGCCAGGCCATCCCTCTACTCACCCACACCCCCTGTTATTCTGCGGTGTCAGCAGCCTCACACCGCAGCCGAACCAGTGAACCCTCGTACTCCTCTTGGCGTGGGCATCCACTTCTGCGTCTTGCCCGGCTCCGAGTTGTCCCCTTCCTAGTCCTCACCATCGTCCACCGCCCTGGTGCTCTCAGAGCGGCGTGGTCAACGTGGTCAACGACCGACTTCCATCGGAAGAGTACTGTACGTGGAGAGGCTGACAGCTGGGTCCACGACAGCCACAAGGAAGTGCCTCCTTATTACGCGGAAAATAATTATTCCTCCACCTGACAGCGGGGACCCACCGGACGGGCCACCAGTATTTCGCAAAAAAATCATTTCCCCTTGACTGCTGGGACCCACCGTACGGGCCATCGTATTTCATGAAAAAACGTTCCCCCCGCTGTCAGCTCGGACCCACCGGAAGTGCCTCCTTCTTACGCACAAAAAAAATGAATACTCCCCCGGCTAGCTGGGACCCACCTTGCTGGGAGGCTGACTTGTGGGCCTACTAAGTTGACGGGGACGAAGGGCTTTGTCAACTTAGTCAATATGAATGATTCTAGCTCCAGTGACCGTACGATGTCCATCCAACGGCCGTAGTGCCTCTTCAACCTCTGGTCTTCTTGCTCCAGCCACCCAAAGCAGTGTCGGTCGTGCCGCATGCTCCTGCCTCCCGTGACCGGCTGTGCTGCCGCAGAGGCCTCACCGCCCCCTACTATTCCCACCGCTGGCCAGGCCCTGCGGCGACGGCAGTCTCACACCGCAGCCGAACCAGTGAACCCTCGTAGTCCTCTCCACGCGGGCTTCCACTGCCGCGTTGTCCCCTTCCTAGGCCTCGCCGTCATCCATCGTCGTGGTGGGCTCCGCGCGGCATGGTCAACGTGGTCAAGGAACGACTTCCATCGGAAGAGTACTATACGTGGAGAGGCTGACAGCTGGGTCCACGGCCACAGCCCTGTTTTTTTGTGATTTGCCAAGTAAGTCGCTTTGTCAGGCCTGTTGGGCTACAAATCTTTCAAGACGAGCAGAGCTTTCATTCGGCTGGCCGAGAAAATGGCCCATCAGTAATGAGCAATGGGTTGTACATTTTAAAACACATCAAACCGGCAATTAGTTTCAAATATCTTTTTTTTCATTTCAAGATTTTAAATTACATTAATTTTTATGCGTGGAGAATTTGTTGGATTTTATATTGATATACATTTATTTTTAAAATCAGTATGATTGTGAGTCAAAATTTCGGGATTAAAAATAGTTCGGACCGCACCGAAATATGCAAAATTTCGTATAATTTTTTAACCGTTGCCACAATATGGGCTGTAATGCTAACAAAAAGAATATGGGCTCGAAAAAACCTTAAGAATTAGCAAATGAGCTGTAAATTATTAGAAATAATGGCAGATGGGCTGTATGCTGTTTTCCACAGATTTGAGGCTTTCCTAAAAAAAGGTTGACGCACAAGCACTAACTGTTGGGTGTCCATCCAACGGCCGTCGTGCTTCTTCAATCTCTGCTCTTCCTCCTCCAGCCGATCAAACAAGCGCCGGCGGGACTGCCTGCTCCCTCCACCTCGCGGCCGGCTGTGCTGCCGCACAGGCCTCACCGCCCGACCGTACTCCCATTGCTGGCCTAGCCATCCCTCTACTCACCCACACCTGTTGTTATTCTCCGGCAATGGCAGACGAACCAGTAAACCATCGTACAGTCATACTCCCCTCCGCGTGGGAAACAACTGTCGAGCCTTCCCTGCCTCCGTGTCGTCCCCTTCCTAGGCCTCGCCGTCGTCCACCGCCCTGGTGCTCTCGGCGCGGCGTGGTCAACGTGGTCAAGGAACGACTTCCATCGGACGTGAACTGTACGTGGAGAGGCTGACAGCTGGGTCCACGGCTGCAGCAAGGAAGTGCCTCCTTATTACACGGAAAATAATGATTCCTCCACCTGACAGATGGGACCCATCAGACGGGCCACTATATTTCGCGAAAAAATGTTTTCCCCTGACTGCTGGGACCCACCAGCTACATCTTCGCACGCAAGGAAGTGTGTCCGGGCAAAAAAATAAAACGATTCGCCCCCTGACTGGTGGGACCGACCAGCTACATCTTCGCGGGCAAGGAAGTGCTTGACAGTCGGGACGCACCTGGTCGAAGCGTACGTAGCGTTGTCATTCTGGTCGCGAACGTGTACGTACATACTGGTCGATGTAGAGGCGCGCACGTGTCGTAGTAGAGGCGCGCATGTAGCATTTACACGTACGTACAACGGCCAGGGTGCAAGAAAGAAAATACAGCCACGTATGTGTACATACGGGCGAGGTCTCGCACGCCTACTCGCGCATACGTACGGCGAGGGCTCGTGTACATGGCTGGGTCGGAACGGAGAAACAGCGTCGTCGTCGTGTTCATGGGGAGGCAACAGAATGCGTCCTGTTCATGGGGAGGCAACAGAATGCGTCGCGTTCATCGGGAGGGCTTGGACGGAACAGGCGATGGAAACGAGGCCTGGCGTACCGCAGAACGGAGGAAACGACCTTGTGTTCGACCGGCCACGTTCGAAACGGGATCCTGTTTATCAGGAGGGGTCTGGCGTACCGCAAAACGGAGGAAACGGACCTCCTACGTTCGAAACGGGGGTCCTGTTGATCGGGAGGGGTGTGGCATACCGCAAAACGGAGGAAACGGACTTGTGTTGGCGCACTACGGTCAAAACGGGGGTCCTGTTCATCGGGAGGGGTGTGGCGTACCGCAAAACAAGACTCCAAAGGATACTGTTCATCTCCATCGTCGACCTCCTCCAGCCTCCACGGGCTCCTGTTCATCCAGCCTCCACGGGCTCCTGTTCATCCAGCCTCCACCGCCCGCTACTCCACCAGCTACTGTTCAACCACCCCTCCACCATCTACTGTTCATCCAGCCCTCCACACCACGGGGTCCTGTTCAACCACCCCTCCACGGGCACCCCTCCACCGTCTACTGTTCATCCAGCCCTCCACACCACGGGGTCCTGTTCATCCAGCCCTCCACACCACGGGGTCCTGTTCATCCACCCCTCCACGGGCACCCCTCCACCGTCTACTGTTCATCCAGCCCTCCACTACACCACGAGGTCCTATTCATCCAGAGGAAACGCCACCGCTCACTATTCATCCAACCCCCCCCCCCCCCCGCAACGCTCACTGTTCATCCCATCGACCGGCCTCAGTTAGCGGCAGTAGCGAAGCAATCGCTCGATCGGGTTCAGTTAATAGCCATCGATCGATCGTTCGGGTTCAGTAACGCGTAGCCTGCAGTGCAATTGCTCGGGTTCAGTTAGAGCCAACGCCTCGCACACACGCGTGTACGTGTACGAGAGAAACACGCATCGCTCGGCCCCCGACCTCCCACCGTAACCGGGAACTCCCCGAAATATTCCTCCCCCTCGCTTATACCATCGTTTTTTCCGTCATGGACGGCCCAAAGAATGTCATGCAGCTACGTCTCCGGCCCGCCCAAGATGAAAAGCCCATTTTCTGTCATGATTTTTTGTCATAGAAGTAGGAGCCCACCACATCTATGATGATACCGTGTTTTGTCACAATTATCGTCATAGAAGTGTCATATGTATGACAGAAAAAAAATTAGTTCGGCCCAAAATGTCACGGATGTGTCTTTTTTTGTAGTGGCTACATGCTGCCACGCAGACGCTTGCCTAGTTGGCGGGCTGGTTGCCGCATCGTCATGGCCGTGGGGAAACGAAACGTTGGTGGTTGTGGTCCCAGCTGTGGCCCCGCAGATGCCCCCGGCAAGGGTCTTGCCGGGGCCTCCTGGCCGTCCCCGGCAAGGATCTTGCCGGGGGTCTTCATCTTCTGGTTCTGATCTAGGCTTGCAGGCCTTTGGTGCTTCACAAAGACTGCATGCCACCATGCAGGCACCCCCAAGCCTTGATCTTGATGTTGTCAAAGGTGTCAAAACTCTCAGGCTCAAGGGCGGCGGCCTTGCTGTTATTGGGCAAGTTGCCCCGGCAAGGCTCTTGCCAGGGCTATGTAGGCCGCCTCGGCAAGGACCTTGTCGGAGGAAGTCTACCTTGTCCTTTGCTCCTCGTGCCTCTGGCTTGAGTACTGCCTTGGCAGTCTCATATCTTTCCTTCCTCTGCCCCGCCAAGCATGGCCGTAAGCGTGGCTACGACCGCCCGTGCACAAGTAAAGGGGTACAGAAAGGCCCCTACGATAGTACACCGACAGGAGCTCCCGGGCCTCGGCCACACATAAGCGCAAAGCATTGTTGGGCTAGGCCTAAAATGGTGCATGGGCATGCGCGGCAGAGTTTTAACTGCGATAACTCCTTCGCTAGTTGCGCTTCCCAACAACCCGCATTGAGTGTGTGACGTGGGGGTCATGCATGGAACGGTCGCAAAATGCTTGCATCACCTCACGGTGAATAGTAAAGAGGTCACCCGCGCCTACCCCATAGAAAGAGGGAGGCGCAGGGGCGCGGCTCATTTACAAAGGGACTCGGATCGTGGCCTTATTGGCGCCCGCGCCCCAAGATCACGGGGTGCAAAATGGCCATCCCACTTGTCTTCTTAATCCTGGCCCGCCCGCCACGTATACCCATGCCTCGGGGAGGGTAGGTGGTGGATATGGAGGGCACGAGCCTTAAGCTAAGGCGGGAAGCCGGGCATTGCTGATTGGAGCAGCGGGTCGGTCCTGATTCCATATGCCTCTGGTGGCCGGATTGGTCGAGTGGGGCGGCCGCCCTTAGGTTGGGGGGGGGGGGGCGAGCCCTCAGCTTCGCCCATCTATAAAAAGGGGAGGGGGACATAGTCTTTCTGCATTCATCTCCTTCCAGCTTGGCCCCTTCCTTCCCTTCGCCATGGTGAGAGGGCGTGTCAGTGCTCCAGTGGCGGCGACGAGGGCTTCTGCTCGACAGTGTGTCACCCCTTCTTCCGGAGCTGATGGCAGCAGAGCCTGCTGTGAGAGGAAGAGGAAGGGGGCGAGGCCGAGGGCCGTCGTGGCACTCGTGGGTAGGAGGACGGGGCGGTGCACCGGCCGCGCTTCCGCAAGAAGCTCCCCCCAATGGAGGGCCATGTCGGGGACCAGCCCAGCGAGTTCTTCATCAGGCTGTACAAGACGGTGTGCGGCCACCTACGCCTTCCCACTCCCTTCGCCCGGGAGATGGAGCTCGACCCGCCACAGGCCTTGAGGCTGCACGTGAGGGGCTGCGGGAATGTAGGTATGTGGGTCGACATCGACTTCCCCACCCCTCACGTCATGTATCTCTGCCGTGGGTGGAATACTTTTTCCCGGGCCCATAGCCGGTCGGAGGGGCTCGTTCTCCATTTCAAATTAATGGAGAACGACATGCTCTCCATCAAGGTCTTCAGGCACTTGGGAACCCGCTTAAGGTGCTGTGCACAGAGCTCCATCGATAACTAAACGTCCTCTAACAGTGACGAGGAGGACAGCGACAGCGACAATGAGGGTAGTGGGTGGGAGGACGCCGATTCCGACTCCAGATGATCGTCGGCGGCAGTGTCCTCATCTGCATCGCCCTCCTCCCTCGGCCACACGCCTTGCTGAGGGTCATCGCCACCATGCTCTCCATCGGCGCGTTCCCCGTCGCCCCTTCTTTGCCTTCGCCTGCCGCACCTGGGAGGAAAGGGGCAAGAACGGGGATCACGGGGCACTTATCTTTCTTTTAAGTTGTAGGCACTTGCCAAATCTTTATTTCTAAGTAATGTAACCTATCGAGCCCACGCTTGTGTCCTATAACATTCATACTTGTATCAGCATGTTAATGAAAAAACTAGCCTTGCCGGGAACCCGTGCACGTATACGTTCGTGTAGAGGCGAAAGGCCTCCTTAATGCAAGTAAACGAGTCCTCCCGGCAAGCTGTCCTACCGGTGCCCTCTATTCTTGCCGGAGAATCACATCTACCGGGTTATAGACAAAGGGTCTAGCCCCTCATCAATCTCTTTTAGCAAGGGCCACTACAACCATTCTGACCGAAGCAGCGTTCAGGCCAGGGATGGGAGCACCTAAGTTTAAAAGAGAGTGGCGAGGTTTTCTAGTGCACAAGTCACAGGTTACGAACAGGAATGGGCAAGAGTTGAACTTTATCTGTTTGGTTCGCCGGGGATCGCCATGCCGGGCAGTCTTCCCAACTTCTTGCCGGAGCTGGGTCCTTGGCGGAATTGAGCATCCTTGCCGCGGCTGGAAAGAAGACAGGACAGGAGCATGGGACCTTGGCGGTCCATTAACATTTGCTAGAATCAAGAAGCAGTACAATATCCTCGACAAGCATGCATATATGTATACACATAAACATGGAAATCAACGGGAAACTGTACACACTAAGGGATTTCTTTCCCTGACTGTGCACAGGGTCTGCACCTGGCTTTGTACATATGGTTACATACCTTGCCGGTAAGGCTAGTACAAAAAAGGGGGTTGTTGGGTCTCCCGGCAACCGCGCCTTAGAGGTAAAACTTGCGAATATGTTCAATATTCTAGGAATTGCTCACCGGAATGCCATCTTCGGTCTCCAGGTGGACTGCGCCAGGCCTGGTGACTCGCATTACCCGATAAGGGCCTTTCCACTTTGGCGTCAACTTGTTTGAATTCTTGGCCGATTGAATTCATAGAAGAACAAGGTCGCCTTCCTCAAGGCTTCAGCAATGAACCGTACGGCTATGGTAGCGGCGCAAAGCTTGCCGGTAGTGAGCGGCTCGCACAGCAGCCTGAAGACGATCTTCCTCAAGGAGCGTCGCATCATCTTGGCGCAATTGCTCTTGCTCAAGCTCATCATAAGCGAGCACTCGAGGTGACCCGTATATTAGTTCTGTGGGGAGAACTGCTTCTTCCCCGTATACCAGCGCAAAGGGTGTCTGACCAGTGGATCGATTTAGTGTCGTTCTGATCGACCAAAGAACCGTTGGCAACTCATCAATCTAGTGCCTTCCGCACTTGTGTATCCTGTCAAAAGTTCTAGTCTTGAGACCTCTCAACACTTCTGCATTCACCCTCTCAGCCTGGCCGTTACTTTTGGGATGAGCAAGAGAAGCAAAAAAAAACCATGCTGTCGAGGTCTTGGATATATTGCATGAAGGTGCGGCTCGTGAACTGTGTGCCATTGTCAGTGATGACCCTATTTGGCACACCAAAATGGCAGACTAGTCCCTTGAAAAACATGATGGCTGATTGTGCTGTCACCTTTCTCACCGGTTCCACTTCCGGCCACTTTGTGAACTTGTAGATTGTGACGTACAAGTACTCAAAGCTCACGGCAGCACTGGGAGAAGGGCCCAGTAGTCGAGCCCCCAGACCGAAAATGGCCAGGAAAGAGGGATTGTTTGAAGGGCTTGGGCTGGCTGATGAAGCTTCATTGAATGGAACTGGCACGCTTCACACTTGGTTACTAGTGCAGTTGCATCCTCGAGAGTGGTGGGCCAGAAGAAACCTTGCCGGGACGCTTTGCTGGCAAGGGATCTTGACCCTACGTGAGAGCCACACATGCCTCCATGTATCTCTGCCAACAACTCTAGTCTGTCCTCCTGAGGAATGCACTTCAGTTTCACACCGTTCGATCTCCTTCTGTATAGGGCACCATCCACAAACTGGTACATGCTGGACAGACGGGCTACTTTCTCTGCCTCTTCCTGTTGCTCAGGGAGTTCCCCTGTTTGGAGGAAACGGATGGTGCGCTGCACCCACACCGAAGCCTGGGGCTTAACGGCAAGGACCAAAGGCTCATCTTCGGCTGTAAGGGCAGTTGCCTCTATGGTCAGGGCTTGGGGCCCCGCCGGAGGTTGCTACTCCCCGACAAGCTTGGGGCACCTGGATCGTCCTTGTCGGCGGCTCCTGGGAGCTCACTGGGAAAGTACTTATTGGGGCATGCCTTCCTTTGTTTGTTCTGTCCTGCTGATGGCTCAATGGATGGCTGGGTTAATTGAAGCACAAAGGTACCTAGTTCCATAGATAACTTGAGGGCAGCGTGTTTCGACATGTCATCAACAATGCTGTTCTTTGCTCGGGGAACATGATCTGCTTGTAAATTGAAAACGCTCTTCCAACCTCCTCACTTCACCCACATAGGCCACCATCAACGGGCTCTGGTAATCCTTGTTAACTTGCTTCACGACGAGCTACGAATCACCTCTGATGATGAGCTTCCTGATTCCAAAGTCTGCCGCGATCCTGAGACCGGCAAGCAATCCCTCGTACTCTGCCGTGTTGTTCGTTGCTTTTTCCCGGGGAAATTGCATCTGGACTACGTACTTGAGGCGCTCTCCGGTGGGTGCGACGAGCAGCACACCGGCACCAGCACCTTGCAGTGAGAAAGCTCCATCAAAGTACATGATTCAATCACAGCTCGTCTCCTTGCCGGGCAGGGTGGTCTCTCGAATATCTTCGTCGGGCGTTGAGGTCCATTCTGCTCTGAACTCTTCCAAGGCTTGGGTCTTGATTGTTGAAGTACTTTCAAATTTCAGGCCAAAGCTTGACAGTTCCAACGCCCACTCCACAATCCTCCCAGTTGCATCCGGGTTGTGCAAGATTCGTTGCAATGGGAGGCGGGTGACGACAGTGATCTCATGCGCTTGGAAATAGTGACACAACTTTCTTGAGGCCATGAGGAGGCTGCAAAGCAGCTTCCGCATACCAGAATATCTTGATCTAGCCCCCTGCGAGAGGGAACTGACAAAATAAACCGGGTGCTGCACCACCTTCTTCTTCTGTTCGACTTCGCCCACCTGCGCTGACTCTGTCTTGGCGGGGCAGGGCCTTCCCGGGGATTCCACCTCGCCGGCACCTGGCCTTCCTGCGGAATGCTCCGGTCCATCATCCGATGGCTCTGCCACTGCCGCTACCTCTTCCTCAAGCTCCCTCTGTGCCACTAGTGCAGCACTGACCACTTGATTCATTGCCGCTAAATATAGCAGCAATGGCTCTTGCGGATTAGGCACAACTAGTGTTGGCGTGCAAGAGAGGTATCTCTTCAAATCTTACAGCACTGCCTTTGCCTCCGGAGTCCATTTCATTGGACCCGCCTTTTTCAAAACTTTGAAAAAGGGGAGGCCGCATTCAGCAGATTTGGAGATGAACCTACTTAAAGCAGCAACGCAACCGGCTAGCCTACGAACGTCCTTGACTTGTCTTGGTGCCTCAATCTGCTCAATCGCTTTGATCTTGTCGGGAGTTGCTTCAATTCCACGTTGAGATACAAAGAACCCAAGAAGTTTGCCGAACGGGATGCCGAACACACACTTCCCTGGGTTGAGCTTGAGGTTGATCTTGCTCAGGTTTGCAAATGTTTCCTCCAGATCCTGCACGAGCGTGGCCCTGTCCTTGTTTTTGACCACTATATCATCCATATATGCTTCCATATTCCTATGCAGCTGGGGCTCAAAACCAATTTGGACTGCTCGGACAAATGTCGAACCAGCGCTCTTCAACTCGATATGCATCCGCACAAAACAGTACATACCACATGGGGTGATGAACGCAGTCTTTTCCTCGTCTTCCTTCATCATGAAGATCTGGTGGTATCCTGAGTAGGCATCGAGGAATGACAGCAGGTCACACCCAGCAATGGAGTCCACTATCTAGTCAATGCGTGGCAGAGGGAAAGAATCATTTGGACAGGCTTTATTGATATATGTATAGTCGAGACACAGCCTCCATTTACCATTTGCCTTACGCACTACCACTGGGTTGGCCAACCACGTGGGCTGGAGCACTCCTCGGACCAAGCCAGCCACCTCCAACTTCATGATCTCCTTGACGATGAACTCTTGTCGCTCCAAAGCTTGCTTTCTGACCTTCTGCTTGACGGGCCACGCATGGGGACATACAACAATGTGGTGCTCAATCACCTCCCTGGGAATGCCAGGGATGTCAGATGCTTGCCATGCAAACACGTCGACATTCACCCGCAGGAAGGCGATGAGCACGCTTCCTATTTGTTGTCAAGGGTGGAGCTTATGGTAAAAGCTCCAGCCTTGCCATCCTCCTTGACGGGCACCTGCTTGGTTGCTGGTGGGGCTGCCTTGGACCTCTTGCTTCCGCAGGCAGAACTTTCTGGCATGTACTCAACAGGAACACGGTGCTCCAAAGAGGCGTGTTTGCCGAAGGAGGTGCGGGAGTCCTTGCCAGAGTCAGAACTCTTGCCGGAAGGGCCCTTGCCGGCAGGGGCAGAGGCCTTGCTAGTTTTCTTCCCTCCCGGGGTCTCAACGGCGGTAACAAGTACCTTGGCGGTAGCTGCCGCAACTGCCTCCCGATAGAGTTGGTCAGCGTAGATGAGTGTGTCTTTCTTGTCAGAGGGGACGGTGATGATGCTCATTGGCCCGGGAATCGTCAACGTCTTGTAGGCCTATGTGATGCCGCCATAAACTTGGCCAGCGTTGGGCGGCCGAGGATCCCATTATAGGGCAAGGGGATCTTGGCAACATAAAAAACAATCTTCTCCGTCCTATAGTTCAGCTCGCCCCCAAATGTAATGGGCGTGATCTTACCCTTCGGCTGACTGCTCCCTGGGTTAACCCCTTGAAATGTGCTCGTCTCCTTGAGATCTCCATCGGGGATTTGCAACCTCTCGATAATGGCAGGCGAGATCAAGTTCAAACCGGCCCCACCATCAACTAGCCCTTTTTACACCTTGAGGTTGCGTATTGTTGGTGAAACCAACAACGCCAAACACCCGAACGCAGTCGTGCGATTAGGGTGATCCTCAGTGTCAAAAATGATAGGCGTGTTGGACCACTTCAGTGGCCTCTGGGCATCAAACGATGGCTCCGCCGCAGTGACTTCACGCGCCCACTGCATTAGTTGGCGGTGAGAGGTGTGCGACGAGGCACCACCATCGACGCACATGTCCTCGTGAAAGGACTTAGTCGTGGAGCCATTGCTACGGGTTAGCTTAAAGGGGTTAAACCGGACAAGGGACACGAGGGTTTTTATACTTTATATGCTATGCTTAACTTTCACATCTTATTCTGTTTTAGAGCCAAAGCCCGACCTAGCAAAAAGGCTTGGGTGAACAATCCGCCAGAAGACCAGGTGGTCATCGAATCGGAGCAAACGGTTGAACCGGGGCAAACAGTTGAACCAGAGGGTCCAAATCTTGAAGCTACCTTTGAAGAACCACCCCCTCAAGACCACAATACCGATGAACAACCAGAAGTTGACACGGCTATGCCTGATGATGAACCAGCAAATCCAATCCGGGCTGATGATAGATCTTCTAGTCCGGTGAGAGCTACTGACACCCCATCAACTCCAGCAAAGACTGCTGGAGACAAAGAAGGCGAAGTTATCATTACTAGTATTGGTCACACCTCCCCTGGCCATCCTGTAATTTTGGCCAACCATAGTGCCAAGGAAGAACGTGCTGCCATGGAAAAAGGCAAATGGAGCACCGACTTGTCAAGCTATGCCCATCTCAGTGCTCAAGAACTCCACTCTGGCTTTCTAAACCGCCTGCACTCAAACCATGATTATGAAGCCGGTTTGGTGAACCTGATGAAGGAGCGCTATGAGGTATCTTCATCGCTTCCCCTTTCATAAATCCAATTTGTATATATCAACTCAAGTAGCCCCAAAGGGGCGGTTTATGATGACAAACATAAATCGGGACTTCATAATATCTCAATCCTTGCATGCTGATCCTCCATATGTCAAGTGATCTTTGGAAACAAACTAGTATTTTATCATTATATTCCTGTAGTTTTCATCATTGTGGCCCCCAAGGGCCGGTTTATCTTTCCAAGGTAAACCGGGTCTTGAATCAATGTGTCAACTTTGGACAGATGTACATTAGCCCCCAAGTGTCAAGGATAATTCTTGCATTGTACTTGAGACTTGTGAAAAATATATTGATGATAGAGCAAATAGGCATTAGCCCCCAAGTACAAAGTGCATAACTTGTTATACGCTTGGTACTTCATAACCTGTTTTTATGATATATCTCACATTTGTAGGCTGAGCTGAGTAACAAGGATGCTCAAACCGCGGACCTTCAAGAGAATGTTAAATATCAACAAGAAGAGGCTTCCAAAGCCAAAGAAGAGCTAACCAATGCCTTAGCATCTAGGGAGAAGCTGAAAGAAACCTTTAACAAAGAGCGTGCAGACTGGGAGACAGAAAAGTCCAGTTTAATAAAGAAGGCCGAGGACGCAGAGGCAGCCCTGAAGCCGGTGGTTGAAGAACTGGCCGGCTTAAAGCGGCAGATTAACGCCATGACTTCTGTTGTGTTTGGTAAGTACCCTCTCGTGTAGTTTGTCTAATTCATAATATCTTATCAATGACCGGTTTACTGATGCTTAACCATGACAGGGACCTGCATTGCTCATCTGGGCTCTGACATGCGGATGAAGCTTAAAGCGGCCTATACCTTGATAGAACAGCTATTCTCTGGATCCCAATGAGCCATTTGCACTGCAGCTTATAACAAGCCTCCGCCATCGCTGATAAAAGAAACTATTGAAAAGCTGGCCATGCTGCCTGCCCGGATCAACAAACTGAAGAGATCAGCCGCAAGGTCAGGAACGCTGACCGCGCTAATCCAGGCCAAGGCGTGGATTCCGGATCTTGAACCGACAGATATCATCAAAGGGTATCCTGGTGTGAAAGAAGACGGCTCAGACTTCAATAACGATGACCTCCGAAGGCTGACAAAGGAGATGCGACCGATAGCAACCAAACTGGCGGAGAACACAGATCTATCTCATTTTCAACCGGTTTATGATGCTGAGGGGAAAGGACAGCCCGCGTTGATCCATAATGTTGAAGATCTTGTGCCACCAATCCATAAGCATACTTACGCTCCTGACATTGATCCCTCCAACCTTATCCATGAAGAGGCCATTTTTCAAGCCTTAACCGGAATCGATTGGTCAACGGTTGATTTCCACGTCTGGGGTGGGATGAAGAGAACATGACTGCGCAAGATGACCCTCAACCGTTAAACCACCCCGAGGAGGAATCCTAAACCGGTGGACGATTTATCAGATGCAGTCTGCCACTCCTATTTAAAACAATTATGCAATTTGCGCTGTTTTGAAGCGCCTTGTAATAGGATAGTGTAAGTACTTTATCTGCCATGCCATCGAGCATGTTTGTTTTTCTTGATACTTGAAAACTTGTCCTGCTTTTAGGATCTATTTATGCATAGTCCATTATGATTTGGGTTCCTGCGAATAAGGACTCAAAAGTGCCCTAGTGGTTTACCACTGGACAGGTCAGGATGCCCAAAAAAATATACATAACTTGGATGGATAACCAAGATTTGTATTAACCAGATATAAAATAGATGATACCTGTGACATACCTCGTTGGCTGACCAACTATTTGTATAGTAAGGGTGAAAAACACCAATCCGGAGTGTTGATGACTCCTTGCCCTCTTGTCGGTTCATATAAAAACCATACCGGGCTATAATAGCCACTGCTTTGTTCGTATAATGCTGGTGACATCTAGTCAAACCAGACCATAGCAACGTACTGCCGGTTTAGAACTCATCATGTACTGACAACTAAGCGTTGAAAGTCACGCCGGGTTGTAATAAACACCGGTTTATCAGAAATATTCATAATCCCTTATCAAAAGATATTAAAAATAGCAAATTGAAAAGAAATATACAAGGCTTTTCATGGGTTGCCAGGCCCTAGATCGAGGCTTTTCATGGACTACCAGGACGCTGAGTTAAACCATTTTGCAAAGCCTTTTAAGATGGACCTCAATCTTGACCCAATCACCGTTTTAACTTTGACAAGTTCAGGGTCTACGAGATTGACTTGTCAAACGTTCGATGGGTCATACCAGGTTTACCTGGGCGGAGTGTCTTACTTATAGAGGCAAGTTAACTCGGGGTTTTAGGTGAATACACCTAGCTTCCAAGCCTGGCTTGATAGCCTATTACAAGGGTGCAAGCTCGTTGTTCTTTGAGAAGCAAGGAGCCCCCAGGTAATATTTGAGCTATGCTCAGTGGTTGCCTATGTTTGAGTTGTGCTTGATGCAACAGACTCTCTTTGGTTCCACATAATTTCGTTTTGGCTTTAAGCCTGTCAAGAGGTGTAGCTACGGTGTGCAAACAACCGAGCCCCTAGTGATATTCCTTTTTGGCTTTAAACCGATCAAGAGGTGTAGCTATGGTTCGAATACGACCAAGCCCCCTAGTGATTCCCTTTATATCTGTGTGGCCTTATGGGCCAGGTTAATAAAACTCCACTTTGTCAGTAGAAGCCCCCATGGAACCACACATGATGTAAAAAATAACAGAGACCCCACTTTAGCTGAGGCACCAGTTTATTACATAATATATATACATTGTCATAAGTATGTACATAAGAAGAGCCTGTAGCTCAAGTATAGTAAGGCCGAAGAAGGGCTACATTCCATGGCCGCTTGGTCTCCTACTCAGATTTACGTGAGTCTTTGTGCTCTCGAACATCGATAAGGTAGTATGACCCATTGTGTATGTTTTTGCTGACCACAAAAGGTCCTTCCCAAGGTGGGGATAACTTGTGCATATCAGTTTGATCCTGGATGAGCCGGAGCACCAGATCACCCTCTTGAAAAGTTCTGGTTTTAACCCGGCGGTTGTGATAACGCCAGAGATCTTGTTGATAAATCGCCGGACGTGCCGCTGCGAGATCACGCTCCTCATCTAACATGTCGAGTGAGTCCTGACGTGCCTTCTCATTGTCAGCTTCAACGTAAGCCGCCACACGGGGCGAGTCATGACGGATGTCACTAGGAAGAATCGCCTATGCTCCATAAACCATGAAGAAAGGTGTATAACCCGTCGATCTGTTTGGTGTGGTGTTGATACTCCATAACACAGAAGGTAACTCCTCCACCCAACAACCTGGTGTCTCCTTTGAAGGAACCATAAGACGGGGTTTAATACCTCTCAAAATTTCCTTATTTGCCCTTTCCGCTTGACCATTAGACTGGCGGTTAGCCACTGATGCTACATCAAGCCGGATGTGCTCACGTTGACAAAATTCCTCCATCTCACCCTTATACAGATTAGTACCATTATCCGTGATAATGTTGTGTGGAAAACCAAACCGGAATATCACCTTCTTGATGAATTGAACCGCCGTGGCTGCATCACACTTACTGACTGGCTCTTCCTCTACCCACTTGGTAAACTTGTCAACCGCCACCAACAGGTGGGTCTTTTGTCCTTGGATCTCTTAAAGGGTCCAACCATATCGAGCCCCCAAGTTGCAAATGGCCAAGTGATTGGAATCATTCTCAACTCCTGAGCTGGAACATGGGCGCGGCGTGCAAACTTCTGACAACCATCACACCTCTTTACTAAATCCACTGCATCAGCATGAGCCGTCAACTAGTAGAAGCCGTGACGAAAAGCCTTAGCCACCAAGGATTTTGAACCGGCGTGGTGACCGCAATCTCCTTCGTGGATTTCTCGCAAAATCTCGCGACCCTCTTGAGGAGACACACAACACTGAATTGCTCATGTAACACTACAACAATGTAACTCCCCATTGACAATGGTGATTGACTTGGATCGCTGGATTATCTGCTGGTCCAAGGTTTCTGTAACGCCCCAAGACCGTTGTGCCAGGTGTCTTCCAGTTATTCGCCGTCTTTGTAATGTCATTTGCTTGCGTGTTGTATCTTGTCATGTCATCCTGTGCATTGCATCATCATGTTTTCAAAACTTGCATTCGTCTCGGTCTCCTCGTTTCGTCTGTTGTCCGTTCTAAGCCCAGACACACTTGCACACGCCCGCGGCATGTCTGGTTTATTATTTTATAAGTGGCCGGAAAATGTTCTCGAAATGGGATGAGAGTTGACGTGTGGTCTTATTATAGTGTAGATAGACCGCCTGTCAAGTTTCATCGCATTCGGAGTTCGTTAGATAGCCCAACCGTTAAACTATAGCGACATTATAGTCGGTCTAATGTCGGACATTTTCGGTCTCCGAAAATGGTTGCCGGGCCTCTCTCTCCTCTCTTCTCAGACCATCTCTATCTAGCACAGCCCACTAGCCCACCTATCTAACCCCCCTCCGCTCCGGGTCGTCTGATCGAGATCGAACGGCTCTGAAACGGCCTCAAACCCCCTAACCCTGGCCCCCTTGCCTTATATAGACCCCCCTCCATGCCATTTTTGGCATCCCTAGCCCTCCACCTACCTCTAGCCCCCCTCCCCTCAATTTCAGTGCCGAACCCCTCCCTGGCCTCCACTTGTCGCCGCAGCGCTTGGTCTCTTCCCGCACCGCCACCTCGCCGGCGCCACATGGCACGCTCCTAGTGGCCAGCCGCCACCGCGTGGTCACCTGCAGCCAACGGGATGATGCCACGTCGCCCCTGGCCTCCTCCCACCTCCTGCGGCCCTGCCAGGCCCGAGAGGGGCCCGCGGAGCCCATCTGCCGCCGCCGTCGCAGCCCACGCGCGCCCGCCCGAGCCTGTCCTCCCGCTTCATCCTCGATCCCGACCTGTATCGAGGGACTCTACCCCGCTACGACATCTCCTCGCCGCCGACAAGCTCGCCGGAGCCTGCTCGCGTCGGTCACCTCGGCAGCAGGCCAGTGCCGCCCTCGCCGCACTCGCCTCGCTCTCATTCCCTTCCCGTTCTCCTTCCTCCCCTCACCGGATCTCTCTCTCCCTCGCAGCAAGCCTCCACCGCCAGGGAAGCCGGCCTCGAGCTCGCCTTCACCGCCGGAAATGGAGAAGGGGCCACCAGATCATTCGTCCCCGTGCTAGATCTGGCGCCCTGAGGTTCCCTCACCAGAATCTGCTCGTTCCCGACCTCGCCTACCGTGCCCGTTGTCGTTTCCCCGCGCGCCGCGCTCGCCGGAGTTCGGCCGCCATCGCCGTGGTTCTTCGCTGACCGCGCCTGCGTCGACCGCACGCACCTGGGCTGCCTCCCCTTCAACCGTTGACTGCGGCCCAGCCCACACCTTCCCACCGCCTTGGGCCAGGTCCAGCTAGGTGAGCGCCAGCCCCTCCTCTCTGCTAGGCCGTCAACCAGATCCGGCCCGTATCCAGTTATTTTACATAGAATGTTTTCTTCTATTTTCCAGAGTCAGTAGTTTTTACAAAAAAAACCTCCTGTTTCATGCATATAATAACTCATCATCTATGCACCGGATTAAAATGATTTATATATGAAAGTTGCTTAGAATTTTGTGTAGTTTCATAATATGTCATTTCCATCCATGTTTGAAATGCTTAAAATGATGTTTGCTTTAATTTGCTCGTATGCCATGCTAAAATGCTTTAGTTCATAACTAAATAACCGTAACTCGGAATTTAATAATCTTTATATGTAAATGGGGTGGAAAAATGCCTAGTTACATGGTGGTTTTATTTTGCATGTTTAATAACTCTAAAATTATGTTTAGGGCAGAACAGTACCAAATCTAATTTATGCACATGAGGAGTTTCCGGATTTGTTGTTCGTTGCTTCCGGCCTCATTTAACCTTGACTAGATAGGTAGTTTTACTTTGCTTCACCCTCTTGCCATGTTTAGCAACATTTAATATTGTTGGGTACATAAACAAGATCACACTAAATAACTTGTCATGGTGTTTCGCCAATATGCAACTCGTTGCATATTGAGCTCCACTTAATTTGTAGGATTGCTTGTGCACTTTGCCATGCCCTCTTTAAACCTGACATGCATCATTCTTGTTTGCGCATCATGCCATGTCTATGTGGTGGTTGTTTACTAGGTTGTTTGCTATTTTCCGGTGTTGCTTCTTCGGGTTGGTTCCGATAACGTCGCGTTTGTGAGGAACCGTTCGACTATGTCCGTTTGTCTTCTTCATGGACTCGTTCTTCTTCCTTGCGGGATTTCAGGCAAGATGACCATACCCTCGAAATCACTTCTATCTTTGCTTTCTCTTTTGCTATGCCTATGCTGCGATACCTACCACTTGCTTATCATGCCTCCTATATTGTTGAACCAAGCCTCTAACCCACCTTGTCCTAGCAAACCGTTGATTGGCTATGTTACCGCTTTGCTCAGCCCCTCTTATAGCATTGTTAGTTGCAGGTGAAGATTGGAGTTTCTTCCATGTTGGAACATGGATATTTTGTTGGGATATCACAATATCTCTTATTTAATTAATGCATCTATATACTTGGTAAAGGGTGGAAGGCTCGGCCTTATGCCTGGTGTTTTGTTCCACTCTTGCCGCCCTAGTTTCCGTCATATCGGTGTTATGTTCCTGGATTTTGCGTTCCTTACGCGGTTGGGTTATAATGGGACCCCTTGATAGTTCGCCTTGAATAAAACTCCTCCAGCAATGCCTAACATTGGTTTTACCATTCACCACCTAGCCTTTTCTTTCCCTTGGGTTCTGCAGACTCAAGGGTCATCTTTATTTTAACCCCCCCGGGCCAGTGCTCCTCTGAGTGTTGGTCCAAACTAGAGCCCCTTGTAGCGCCACGACGGGGAAACTCGAGGGCTGGTTTTAGTTGTACGGACTGCTCATCTGAGTGTGCCCTGAGAACGAGATATGTGCAGCTGCTATTGGAATTTGTCGTCACATTCGGGCGGTGTTGCTGGACTTGTTTTACCATTGTCGAGGATGTCTTGTAACCGGGATTCCGAGCCTGATCGGGTCTTCCCGCTAGAAGAAATATCGTTCGTTGACCGTGAGAGCTTGTGATGGGCTAAGTTGGGACACCCCTGCAGGTATTTGAACTTTCGAAAGCCGTGCCCGCGGTTATGGGCAGATGGGAATTTGTTAATGTCCGGTTGTAGAAAACCTGAAGTTGACCTTAATTAAAATACATCAACCGCGTGTGTAACCATGATGGTATCTTCTCGGTGGAGTCCGGGAAGTCAACACGGTGTTGGAGTTATGTTTGACGTAGGTTGTTCTAGGATCACTTCTTGATCATAGTTTCTCGATCATGCTTTGCCTTCTCTTCTCACTCTCATTTGCGTATGTTTAGCCACCATATATGCTAGTCTCTTGCTGCAGCTCCACCTCATACCTTTACCTTACCCTTAAGCTTAAATAGTCTTGATCGCGAGGGTGTGAGATTGCTGAGTCCCCGTGACTCATAGATACTTCCAAAACCAGTTTGCAGGTGCCGATGAGTCCGTGCAGGTGACGCAAACAAGCTCAAGGAGGAGCTCGTCGAAGATCTTGTCCTTTATGTTGTTTCGTTCTAGTTGCTCAGTAGTGGAGCCCAGTTGGGGTCGATCGGGGATCTGTGTAGCATTTGGGGTAGTCTTCTTTTATTTTGGCTCCGTAGTCGGGCCCTGATTGTATTTGGATGATGTAATGCTTTAATTCATGTATTGTGTGAAGTGGCGATTGTAAGCCAACTATGTATCTCTTTCCCTTATGTATTACATGGGTTGTGTGAAGATTACCTCACTTGCGACATTGCTTTCAATGCGGTTATGCCTCTAAGTCGTGCTTCGACACGTGGGAGATATAGCCACATCGAGGGCGTTACAAGTTGGTATCAGATCCTTCCCCGACCTTGGGAGCCCCCACTGCTTGATCGAATTAGCGGATGAGTTGAGTCTAGAAAAAATGTTTTGAGTCGTTTAGGAATTACATATCGGAGAGTTAGGAATTCTTTTTACTCCTCAGTCCCTTCGTCACTCTAGTGAGGCATCCTGACGTAGAGTTTTGACTCTTCTCTTCTCAAAATTTTCACAAAATTTTTTTTAGGATCACGCGGGTATCTTTGAATCGTTCCAATGGTTTTGTGACGAGAACATTGTTCTTTGTGCCTCCTGTCATTTAGGGGTTGTGGCAGTGTCCCGGGGAGTTGAGCTCCGAGGTGTTGTCGTCACAATTTTATCGTTGCACTTCTGGAATACCTGAGTTTAGTTTCACCGACATCGAAAATCTCTTTTATGCAGTTGTTGGTGTGATAACCTCGACGCCACCCAGTACTGGGGTGGGAGTTCGAGAGTATTGCCATAACTCGTATAAAGGATGCTTTTCGAAGGTTGAGGTAGATGATTTCCGAAGGATTCTTGGTTATGTGTTGAAGGATGGATACAACTGGATGTAGGATTTGCTAGTTTGGGTGAGATATTATGCTTCCCCTGTATCCCCAACACCTGATTGCATAACCGGAAAGGTTCGGGAGTTTTATAGGTGGGAATTCAAGTAGCTCCTAGGATTTCTTTCCAACAGATGTATGATACAAAATTGGGGTTCGACGTCTAGTGGTCCGCCTATTCACGGTTGGTTTTACAGTGGTCTCGTTGTGTCTTAAAGAGTCCTTGGCTATGCTGACTCGGGGACGCTTCGTATGTCATGTGCACTGCCTTGTACATGATGGTGTTGTACGATCAAGCCCGTGTAGGCCCCACCACGAAAACTTTGGACGAAATCTCTATCATATGTTTGTTCTGGCTTATTCTGCAAGCCAATCCTTTGTTTTGTTTTGAGTTGTGGTATTCGAGTTGCTTCGAAGGCAAATGTTGATTCCGTACCTTCCCCAAATGTTGTTCTCGTTGTAATGCCCTAGTTTCCGTCATACCGGTGTTATGTTCCCGGATTTTGTGTTCCTTACGCGGTTGGGTAATAATGGGAACCCCTTGACAAATCGCCTTGAATAAAACTCTTCCAGCAATGCCTAACCTTGGTTTTACCATTCGCCACCTAGCCTCTTTTTCCTGGACTCAAGGGTCATCTTTATTTAAACCCCCCCTGGGCTAGTGCTCCTCTGAGTGTTGGTCCAAACTAGAGCCCTGTGCAGCGCCCCCTCGGGGAAACTTGGGGTTTGGTTTTAGTTGTACGGATTGCTCATCTGAGTGTGCCCTGAGAACGAGATATGTGCAGCTCCTATCGGGATTTGTCGGCACATTCAGGCAGTGTTGCTCGATTTGTTTTAACTTGTCGAAGTTGTCTTGTAGAACCAGGATACCGAGTCTGATTGGAATGTCTCGGGAGAAGGTATATCCTTCATTGACCGTGAGAGCTTGTCATGGGCTAAGTTGGGACTCCCCTGCAGGGATTTGAACTTTCGAAAGCCGTGCCCGCGGTTATGGGCAGATGGGAATTTGTTAATGTCCGTTTGTAGGAAACCTGAAGTTGACCTTAATTAAAACACATCAACAGCGTGTGTAACCGTGATGGTCTCTTTTTGACGGAGTACGGGAAGTGAACACGGTGTTGGAGTTATGCTTGACGTAGGTTGTTCTAGGATCATTTCTTGATCATAGTTTCTCGATCGTGCTTGGCCTTCTCTTCTCGCTCTCATTTGCGTATGTTAGCCACCAAATATGCTAGTCGCTTGCTGCAGCTCCACCTCATATCTTTACCTTACCCATAAGCTTAAATAGTCTTGATCGCGAGGGTGCGAGATTGCTGAGTCCCCATGGCTCACAGATGGCTTCCAAAACCAGCTTGCAGGTGCCGATGAGCCCGTGCAGATGACGCAACCAAGCTCATGAGGAGCTCGATGAAGATCTTGTCCTTTGTGTTGTTTCGTTCTAGTTGTTCAGCAGTGGAGCCTAGTTGGGGTCGATCGGGGACCTTGTCGCATTTGGGGTTCTTCTTTTATTTTGGTTCCGTAGTCGGACCTTGATTGTATCTGGATGATGTAATGTTATATTCATGTATTGTGTGAAGTGGCGATTGTAAGTCAACTATGTATCTTTTCCCCTTTTGTATTACATGGGTTGTTTGCGAAGATTACCTCACTTGCGACATTGCTTTCAATGCGGTTATGCCTCTAAGTCGTGCTTTGACACATGGGAGATATAGTCGCATCGAGGGCGTTACAAGTTGGTATCAAAGCCTTCCCCGACCTTAGGAGCCCCCACTGCTTGGTCGAATTAGCTGATGAGTTGACGACCTTTGATGACCTTAGGAGCCCCCACTGCTAAATGTTAACGGATTCTTTTCGAAGGTTGGGGTAGACGATTTCCGAAGGTTTCTTGGTTATGTGTTGAAGGATGGATACAGCTGGATGTAGGATTTGCTAGTTTTGGCTGAGATATTATGCTTCCCCTGTATCCCTAACACCTGATTGCATAACCGGAAAATTTCGGGAGTTTATAAGTGGGAATTCAAGTAGCTCTTAGAATATCTTTCCGATAGAGGTATGATATGAAATTGCGGTTCGACGTCTAGTGGTCCGCCTATTCACGGTCGGTTTTATAGTGGTCTCGTTGTGTCTTAACGAGTCCTTGGCTATGCCGACTCGGGGATGCTTCTTACGTCATGTGCACTGCCTTGTACATGATGGTGTTGTACGATCGAGCCCGTGTAGGCCCCACCACGAAAACTTCGGACGAAATCTCTATCATTTGTTTGTTCCGGCTTATTCTGCAAGCCAATCCTTTGTTTTGTTTTGAGTTGTGGTATTCGAGTTGCTTCAATGTCAAGTGTTTATTCCATACCTTTTCTAAATGGTATTCTCATACTCCGATGTAAATACTAATCCCTCTTGATCATCGAGATTGTCATGGCAATCCTTTTCAACCGGTGTGTGTTCTCTTCAAGTGGATCCGATCATTTCAACTTCCGCAAGATCAATTATAACTTCTTCTCAACGGTGTTTGTTTCATCCGTCTCCAAGTTGCCTTTGTTTTCTCGCCCACCCACCCTTTTTTCAAGGACTTAGATGTCTTAATCAAGTATCCTTTTATTCATGTGAAGTCTCCCCATTCTTTTTCGTCAATATTCTTACCCGGTGGTTCTCAAGAAGATGTTCTACTAGTTCGTCATTCTTCATTCTTTTCTTCTCCGGTGGATTCAAGTCAAGCTTTGTTGATCATATCTTTCTCCTCGTTTCAAATACCCTCTCATGCCGCTGTTCCTCATATTCATTCACTTCTCGTTATTCATTTGTTCTGGACTGCTGAAGATATCTCGAAGATTTGTGTTTTCACTTTGCATCCGTTCAAGCTATTTTGAGGTCTTGTCTTATTCAAGCCATTTAATTCAACCGGTGTAATCTCTCCTTCAAATCGTTCAACGGTGTATCTTTTGAGTGAGCCCTAACCCACAGGTCTTTTCCCAGTATCTTACCTGACTCTTCTTATTCTCCCGGAGTTAGTCTCAAATTCATTTCAAAGTTTAACGTAAGAATGAATTATCATCAGTCAAATGCCTTTCTCCAAGATCTTTCAAATTCTTTTCATCGTTGGCTCAACCTTTCCATTCTTCATTCCAGAGTGCCTCAATAATTCCTGTTGGTGTTTCTCGTCGTCATTCTCAGGTTTTTGAAGACCGAAGAAGACTTTTCCTCCATATCTATCCGCTCTCTCAGAGATTCATGGCTCTAGCTTCGTGCCATCCTCTCATAATTATTTTTTTGATTGTGGCAATTCTCTTCATCCATCCGGAGCGTTTCATGAGTTGTTTTCTATTTTCCTTCCTCCGGAGCCCATCATTTCAGAAGGATTATTCATTCTCAGCCTTTAGCTATCATTCTCCAAATCTTACCGATGCATCATTCAAGTATTATCTAATCAGTTCACGATCTCTTCGTTCACTTCTTTCTAAATCCCATCAAGTATCGTCATTCGTTTCCAATTCTTTTCGGTGATTTGTGCCTTTGCCACTTTCATTTTTAATTCTTACGGTGGTTCGCTGAAGATTTCTCTTACCTTGCTATCATATCAATTCATTCGTTGTTTCAATCCTACCGGTGGTTCGTTGAAGACGTTCTCAAGTCATGCTATATCTACCTTAATACTTTCGACAAGAATAAGTAGTGTGCCAAATCCGTTGTTTGTCATCAATTTAATTGGTGAAGGATAAGCATAATGTAATTCTTATTCTTGTTTCATCGAGTAAATTCAATTATTCCGGAGGTTCATCAAATTCTCGGTTTCAATTGGTTCATCTTTTCTTTTTCCCGGAGTTCCAAGCTTTCATCATCATGAAGATCCATCTTATCATTGCAAGGCTTCAACCTTATTCTTTTCATCCTTCATTTCGTTTGATCATTCTTTTATTACCGGAGTTCTTCATGGAGGCTCGACATGGTGATTCATCAAGGATTTAATTCCTTCTCGATGTGTTCATCGAGATTCTTTTTAGAAGATCTCAAGTATTTCTTCATCTTGCAATCCAGAGTGCATTTCTTTGTACCGTATCATTGGAGGTGATTTTAATCCCATATTGGTTGATATAATTTGAGTTCATGACTCATAATTCACATGTTGTTAAGAATGAGGTATTTTAAATCCATCAATCTCTTCTTTGGATTTATCTTGGGTTATATTTCACCTAAAGCTTTCCTCTAAGGATTGTCGCTATTTATGGTGCTTATAAATGATCCAAGCTCCTCATTTATCCTCCCGGTGAATTAAGTTTCTCATCTCCTTGTTCTTATCAATCCAATTCTTCTTCCCGTGAGTGGCAGGTTGTCACCTCATAATTTTGAGATGTATTCCATAAGACCATATCAAGCATATTCTTTTCGTTGTTTTTTTTTCCATCAACTCCATTCGATCCTTCTCCTGAAGATGCCTCTTCAAGCTCTTTTGTGGCAGAAGTTGGCATTTTCTTCTCCTTTCTCCTATCTCAATTATCTTTCTTCTATTCTTTTGTTACGGAGGCATTGTGATGTTGCTCTCTTCAACCCATCTTCTTGTTTTATCCGGATCGTGTTCTTTTCGTGCTTATCCTTTTAACCAAAGTGTTGTGTCCTCTTTTCAAGTATCCTCTCATCTTGTCAAGTTCAATTCCTTCCATTTACAGGCGGAGTGCTGTCCAAATTATATCATTCTTATTCCTTCCCTATCTTGTTTTAACCGGAGTATTGTGCCCCTTTGTTCAAGTTCTTTTCGCCTTATCAAGCCTTGCATCTCTTTTCAACCGGAGTGCTGTCCGAATTTGTTCTTCCTTATTAATCTTCCCTACCGGAGTGCTTTCAACTTTGTTCTTCCTTGTCCCTCTTTTCTAACGGAGTGTTTTCAATTTGTCATCTCCGTTGTATTCTTTTCTCGAAATGGCTTAACCTTTTCAAGATTCTTTGGTTTCACTCGTTTTTCAAAGAAGCAAATTAGTTTTACCTCTCCTCTTTTCTCTTACGTTGTCCCTCCGGTGCCATTCTAGATCTCGGGACGAGATCCTCTCGTAGTGGTGGAGTGTTGTGACGCCCCGAGACCGTTGCGCCAGGTGTCTTCCAGTTATTCACCGTCGTTGCCATGTCATTTGCTTGCGTGTTTCATCTTGTCATGTCATCATGTGCATTGCATCATCATGTTTGAAAAAAACTTGCATTCGTCCGGGTTCTCCGAGTTCTCTCCGTTGTCCGTTCTGAGCCCAACCACACTTGCACGCGCCCGCGGCACGTCCAAATAGTATTTTATAAGTGGTCGGGAAATGTTCTCGGAATGGGATGAGAGTTGGCGTGCGGTCTTATTATAGTGGAGATAGACCGCCTGTCAAGTTTCATCGCATTCGGAGTTCGTTTGATAGCCCAACCGTTCAACTATAGCGGCAATATAGCCGGTCTAACGTCGGGCGTTTTCGGTCTCCGGAAACAGACGCCGGGCTTCTCTCTCTTCTCTTCTCTCAGCTCGAGACCATCGACACAGCCCACTAACTACCGCCGGGTCCAACCTAACCTCTCTCGTCAGCCCGCGGTCCTCCTCGCGCACGCGCCCGAAAAGTTGTCCCGGACCCGACCCGGACTGTCGTTACCATTGTGTCCGGATCATCCCCAAACATCTATAAAACGTCTCCGTTTTGTTAATTGGACTTCCTAACATATTTTTTTCGTGACCGTCCGACTTCGATCGTAGGGACCTTGCCCCTATCCAAAAACCCACTTACTATATATATACGGACCCAACCCTAGAAACTAGGACATTTGTCCTCCCTAGCCGCCGCCACCTACAGGCTCCCCCCTCCTAGGATCAGCCGCCGCCGCCATCTATCAAATCCATCCATCCACAACACCACCCTCCTCCTCGTTTTCAAAACCAGGCCAATCACCTCGCATTCGATTCACCCATCCCACTAACCAGAGCCTCTCCTATGCTCGATCCCGAGGGGTTCAGGAGCAGCTCGTCCCAGCGACCTCCTCCAGCAGGCTCGTACCACCCCTCTCTTCCCTGCCTCCCATTCCATCTTCCTGTTCTTCTCTCTCTCACCTCCCCTCTCTGACCCGTCGCAGGTTCGCCATGGGCGCCCGATGGAGCACTGTTGCAGGGAACCTCGTCGAAAACCAACAGATCCGGCGGGCCTCCGCTGCCCTTGACCGTTCCTGTCGGATTCTACCGGCTGGGCCCCGTCCCCGACCACCTGTGCCGTCGCCGGCCTCACCCGCTGCTACCGTTTGTATCCCCTATCGATCGAACGACCCGACCCCACGCCAAGGCCCAGCTCCTCTTCGCCTAGATCCGCCGCCCTGCTCCGTTCATCGCCGTTTGCCGCTAGGACCTGCGCCGCCGGAGTCGTCCTCCTCGCCTGCAACCACGGCAGCACCAAGTTTCTGTGCCCGTTTCCCCTGCCTCGACTGCCTCCTGTTCGTCGGGAGATGACGAACGCCTCGAGTGTTGACTGCGTCCACCTCCTCGCTAGGCCCAGCACGCTCCACCTTGCCCCTGTCAGCCCAAGATGCAAGCCAGCCTGTTGGCCCAACATGAGAACCCCCCCTGTGCACTTTGGGCTGGCCAGATTCGGCCCAGAGTCTTTTTTCTAGGCTCCGGTGATTTTGTCTTTTTTCCAGAGGCTGCCAGTTTTACAGAATACCCGCTATTGTTCATGCTTATCATATCTCTCAAACGGTGCATCATATTAAAACACATTATATATGAAAAATGCTTAAAATTATGTATAGTTTCATAATTTGCAACTTTCAACCATGTTTGAAATGTTTAAAATGTTGTTTGTTTTAATTTTCTTAAATAACATGCTAAAATGCTTTAATTCATAACTAAATAACCGTAGCTCGGTTTCTAATAAACTTTATATGTAAATGGGGTGGAAAAATGCCTAGTTTAACATGGTGGCTTCACTTTGCATGTTTAAAAACTTTAAAATATGGTTTAGGGAAGATCAGTACCAAACCTAATATATGCATATGGGGATTTACCAAAATTGTTGTTCGTTGCTTCCAGCCTCATTTAACCTTGACTAGACAGGTAGTTTTACTTTGCTTCACCCTCTTGCCATGTTTAACAACATTTAATATTGTTAGGTACATAAACAAGATCGAACTCAATAACATGTCGTGGTGTTTCGTCAATATGCAACTTTTTGCATAATGAGCTCCACTTAATTTGTAGGATTGTTTGTGCACCTTTGCCATGCCATGCTTCATTAAACCGGACATCCGTCATACTTGATTGTGCATCATACCATGTTCATGTGTTGGTTGTTTACTATGTTGTGTGCTTCTTTCCGGTGTTTGGTTCTTCGGGTTGGTTCCGAGAACGTCATGATTGTGAGGACCTATTCGTCTACGTCCGTTTGTCTTCTTCATGGACTCGTTCTTCTTCCTTGCGGGATTTCAGGCAAGATGACCATACCCTCGAAATCACTTCTATCTTTGCTTGCTAGTTGCTCGCTCTTTTGCTATGCCTATGATGCGATACCTACCACTTGCTTATCATGCCTCCCATATTGTTGAACCAAGCCTCTAACCCACCTTGTCCTAGCAAACCATTGTTTGGCTATGTTACCACTTTGCTCAGCCCCTCTTATAGCATTGTTAGTTGCAGGTGAAGATTAAAGTTTGTTCCTTGTTGGAACATGGAGATATTGTTCCTTGTTGGAACATGTTTACTTGTTGGGATATCACAATATCTCTTACTTAATTAATGCATCTATATACTTGGTAAAGGGTGGAAGGCTTGGCCTTATGCCTGGTGTTTTGTTCCACACTTGCCGCCCTAGTTTCCGTCAAATCGGTGTTATGTTCCCGGATTGTGCGTTCCTTACGCGGTTGGGTAATAATGGGAACCCCTTGACAAATCGCCTTGAATAAAACTCTTCCAGCAATGCCCAACCTTGGTTTTACCTTTCGCCACCTAGCCTCTTTTTCCCTTGGGTTCCGCGGACTCAAGGGTCATCTTTATTTAAACTCTCCCTGGGCCAGTGCTCCTCTGAGTGTTGGTCCAAACTAGAGCCCTGTGCAGCGCCCCCTCGGGGAAACTCGAGGTTTGGTTTTAGTTGTACGGATTGCTCATCTGAGTGTGCCCTGAGAACGAGATATGTGCAGCTCCAATCGGGATTTGTCGGCACATTCGGGCGGTGTTGCTGGATTTGTTTTAACTTGTCGAAGTTGTCTTGTAGAACCGGGATACCGAGTCTGATCGGAATGTCTCGGGAGAAGGTATGTCCTTCATTGACCGTGAGAGCTTGTCATGGGCTAAGTTGGGACTCCCCTGCAGGGATTTGAACTTTCGAAAGCCGTGCCCGCAGTTATGGGCAGATGGGAATTTGTTAATGTCCAGTTGTAGAAAACCTGAAGTTGACCTTAATTAAAACACATCAACCGCGTGTGTAACCGTGATGGTCTCTTTCCGACGAAGTCCGGGAAGTGAACACGGTGTTGGAGTTATGCATGACGTAGGTTGTTCTAGGATCACTTCTTGATCATAGTTTCTCAATCGTGCTTTGCCTTCTCTTCTCGCTCTCATTTGCGTATGTTAGCCACCAAATATGCTAGTCGCTTGCTGCAGCTCCACCTCATACCTTTACCTTACCCATAAGCTTAAATAGTCTTGATCGCGAGGGTGCGAGATTGCTGAGTCCTCGTGGCTCATAGATTGCTTCCAAAACCAGCTTGCAGGTGCCGATGAGCCCGTGCAGATGACGCAACCAAGCTCAGGAGGAGCTCGATGAAGATGTTGTCCTTTGTGTTGTTTCGTTCTAGTTGTTCAGCAATGGAGCCCAGTTGGGGTCGATCGGGGACCTTGTCGCATTTGGGGTTCTTCTTTTATTTTGGTTCCATAGTCGGACCTTGATTGTATCTGGATGATGTAATGTTATATTCATGTATTGTGTGAAGTGGCAATTGTAAGTCAACTATGTATCTTTTCCCCTTTTGTATTACATGGGTTGTTTGCGAAGATTACCTCACTTGCGACATTGCATTCAATGCGGTTATGCCTCTAAGTCGTGCTTCGACACGTGGGAGATATAGCCGCATCGAGGGCGTTACACTCATACTCCGATGTGAATACTAATCCTTCTTGATAATCGAGATTGTCATGTCAATCCTTTTTCACTGGCGTGTTTCTCTTCAAGTGGATCCGATCACTTCAACATTTGCAAGATCAAGTATCAGTTCTTCTCAACGGTGTTTGTTTCATCCGTCTCCAAGTTGCCTTTGTTTTTCCCGCCCACCGACCCTTTTTCCTCAAGGACTCAGATTTCTTAATCAAGTATCCTTTTATTCTCGTGAAGTCCCTCCATTCCTTTTCTGTCAATGTTCTTATTCGGTGATTCTCAGGAAGATTCTAATGGAGCTTCAAGTTCGTCATTCTTCATTCTTTTCATCTCCGGTGGTTTCAAGTCAGGCTTTATTGATCATATCCTTTCCTCGTTTCAATGTTTTCTCATGCCGGTGCAATTCTTAATCATTCACCTCTCGCTGTTCAATTGTTCCGGAGTGCTGAAGATATCTCAGAAGGATCGTATTGTCATTCAAGATCCGTTAATACTATTTTGAGGATGTTTATCTCATTCAAGCCTTTTAATTCAACCGTTGCATTCTCTCTTTTAAATCGTTCTACGGTGTTTCTTTTGAGTGGGCCCTAACCCACAGGTCTTTTCCCAGGATCTTACCTGACTCTTCTTATTTTCCCGGAGTTATCCTCAAATTCATTTCAAATTTTGATGTAAGAATGATTCATCATCAGTCATATGTATTTCTCCAAGATCTTTCATTGTTGGTTCAATTTTTTCCATTCTTCTTTATTTCGGAGTGACTCAACAATTCATGATGGTGTTTCTCATCGTAATTCTCAGATTTTGAAGACCGAAGAAGAGTTTCTTTTAAATCTTGCCCCATTCTCGGCCATCCTCTCATAATTGTTTTTTATTGTTGTGAGAATTCTTTTCACCCATCCGGAGCTATTCAAGAGTCTTCTTAGTTTGATTATCCGGAGTCCATCATTTCAGGTTTATTCATTCTCAGCTTTCAGTTATCATTCTCCAATCTTACTGGTGCATCATTCAAGTATTCTCTTATCAGCTCGTGATCTCTTCGTTCATTTGTATTTAAATCCCCTCAAGTATCTTCTTTTCTTCTCTTATTCTTCCTGGTGCTTCATCTTTCTTTGTTCTTTTCCAATTCTTACGGTGGCTATTCAGGATTTTTCTTCCTGGCTATCATATTTATTTATTCGTTGTCAATCCTAACGGTGATTAGTTCAAGAGTTCTCTTCCTCGGTTAACATATCAATTCATTCGTTGTTTCGATTCCACCGGTGTTTCGTTGAAGACCTTCTCAAGTTGGCGTGATATCTATCTTAATCCTTTCTTCGAGAATAAGTAGTATGTCAAATCCGTTGTTGGTCATCAATTTAAATTGGTGAAGGATAAGCATAATGTAATTCTTATTCTTGTTTCATCAAGTGAACTCAATTCCCTATTCCGGAGCCTCATCAAAAGTCTTGATCTCAATTATTCATCTTTCTTTTCCAGGGTTCCAAGCTCTCTCAATTTATTTCATCGCGTAGATACATCTAATCATTGCAAGGATTCACCTTGAGTTTTCAACTTCTCTTTCTTTTCATTCCTTTGTTTACCGGAGTTCTTCATGGAGGCTCTACATGGTTGTTCTTCAAGGATTTAATTCCTTCTCGAAGTGTTCATCAACATTCTTTTCAAAGGAGCTCAAGCATTCTTCATCTCGCATATCAAAGTCCTATTCGCTCTATCTTATCTTTTGATGTGGTATTATGTCATTCTTGACAATTTCTGTGTGTTTCATGATTCACATGTTGTCAAGAATGAGATATTTTAAATCCACCAATCTCTTCGTTGGAGTTATCTTATATCTTGTTTCTCCTAAAGCCTTCTCCAAGGATTGTTGCTAAGTATGGTGCTTATAAGTTACCCAAGTTCTTCATTTATCCTCCCGGAGAAATAAGTTTCTCATCTCCTTGTTCATATCAATCCAATTCTTTTTCCCGTGAGTGGCAGGTTGTCACCTCATAATTTGAGATGTATCCCATAAGACCATATCAAGTTTACTCTTTTCGTTGTTACTTTCCAACAACTCCGTGCGACCCTTCTATTTAAGATGCTTTTCAAGCTCATTGGAGGTAGAAGATGTTGTTTTCTTCTCCGTTCTTTTGTTCCGTCGATACAACTTATATTCTTTCATTCCGGAGGCATTGTGTTGTTGTTCTCTTCAACCCATCATCTTGTTTTGTCAATATCATGTTCTTTTCATGATTGTCCATTTAACCGGAGTGTCGTGCCCTCTTTTCAAGTTCTATCACCTAATAAAGTTCTTATTCAATTCCTTTATTTTAAAACGGAGTGCTTCAACTTTGTTCATCTCCGTTGTATTCTTTCTTTCAATATGTTCAACCTCTCAAGGTTCTTTGGTTTCACTAGTTTGTCAAAGGAGCAACTTAGTTTTACCTCTTCTCTTTCTCTTCTGTTTTCCCTCCGGTGCCATTCTAGATCTCGGGACGAGATCCTCTCATAGTGGTGGAGTGTTGTAAGGCCCCGAGACCGCTGCGCCAGGTGTCTTCCAGTTATTCGCCATCGTTGCAATGTCATTTGCTTGCGTGTTGTATCTTGTCATGTCATCATGTGCATTGCATCATCATGTTTTCAAAACTTGCATTCATCTCGGTCTCCTCGTTTCATCCGTTGTCCGTTTTGAGCCCAGACACACTTGCACGCGCCCGCGGCATGTCCGGTTTATTATTTTATAAGTGGCCGGAAAATGTTCTCGGAATGGGATGAGAGTTGACGTGTGGTCCTATTATAGTGTAGATAGACCGCCTGTCAAGTTTCATCGCATTTGGAGTTCGTTTGATCGCCCAACCGTTAAACTATAGTGACATTATAGTCGGTCTAACGTCGGACGTTTTCGGTCTCCGAAAACGGTTGCCGGGCCTCTCTCTCCTCTCTTCTCAGCCCATCTCTATCTAGCACAGCCCACTAGCCCACCTATCTAACCCCCTCCGCTTCGGGTCGTCTGATCAAGATCGAACAGCTCCGAAACGGCCTCAAACCCCCTAACCCTAGCCCCCTTGCCTTATATAGACCCCCTCCATGCCATTTTTGGCATCCCTAGCCCTCCACCTACCTCTAGCCCCCCTCCCCTCAATTTCAGCGCTGAACCCCTCCCTGGCCTCCACTTGTCGCTGCCGCCCTTGGTCTCTTCCCGCACCGCCACCTTGCCGGCGCCACATGGCTCGCTCCTAGTGGTCAGCCGCCACCGCGTGGTCACCCGCAGCCAACTGGACGATGCCACGTCGCCCCTGGCCTCCTCCGACCTCCCGCGGCCCTGCCAGGCCCGAGAGGGGCCCGCGGAGCCCATATGTCACTGTCGTCGCAGCCCACGCACGCTCGCGCGAGCCCGGCCTCCCGCTTCCTCCTCGATCCCGACCTAGATTGAGGGACTCTACCCCGCTGCGCCATCTCCTCGCCGCTGACAAGCTCGCCGGAGCCTGCTCGCGTCGGTCACCTCGGCAGCAGGCCAGTGCCGCCCTCGCCTCCCTCTCATTCCCTTCCCGTTCTCCTTCCTCCCCTCACCGGATCACTCTCTCCCTCGCAGCAAGCCTCCACCACCAGGGACGCCGGCCTCGAGCTCGCCTTCGCCGCCGGAAATGGAGAAGGGGCCACCAGATTGTTCGTCCCCGTGCTAGATCCGGCGCCCCGAGGTTCCATCGCAAGGATCTGCTCGTTCCCGACCTCGCCGACCGCGCCTGTCGTTGTTTCCCCACGCGCCGTGCTCGCCAAAGTTCGCCCGTCGTCGCCATGGTTCTTCGCTAACCGCGCCTGCGTCGACCGCACGCACCTGGGCTGCCTCCCCTTCAACCGTTGACCACGGCCCAGCCCACACCTTCCCACCGTCCTGGGGCCAGGTCCAGCTAGGTGAGCGCCAGCCCCTCCTCTCTGCTGGGCCACCAACCAGATCCGGCCCGTATCCTGTTTTTTTACATAGAACATTTTTTTCTATTTTCTAGAGTCAGCAGTTTTTACAGAAAAACCCTCCTATTTCATGCATATAATAACTCATCATCTATGCACCGGATTAAAATGATTTATATTGAAAGTTGCTTAGAATTTTGTGTAGTTTCGTAATATGTCATTTCCATCCATGTTTCAAATGCTTAAAATGATGTTTGCTTTAATTTGCTCCTATGCCATGCTAAAATGCTTTAATTCATAACTAAACAACCGTAACTCGGAATTTAATAATCTTTATATGTAAATGGGGTGGAAAAATGCCTAGTTTAACATGGTGGTTTTATTTTGCATGTTTAATAACTCTAAAATTATGTTTAGGGAAGAACAGTACCAAATCTAATTTATGCACATGAGGAGTTTCCGGATTTGTTGTTCGTTGCTTCCGGCCTCATTTAACCTTGACAAGATAGGTAGTTTTACTTTGCTTCACCCTATTGCCATGTTTAACAACATTTAATATTGTTGGGTACATAAACGAGATCGAACTAAATAACTTGTCGTGGTGTTTCGCCAATATGCAACTCGTTGCATATTGAGCTCCACTTAATTTGTAGGATTGCTTGTTGTAGCACCCACGATGCGACTATATCTCCCACGTGTCGAGGCATGACTTAGAGGTATAATCGCATTGAAGGCATATGTCGCAAGTTAGGCAATCTTCACAACATCCCATGTAATATAGATAATAAAAGGGGGAGATAACATAGTTGGCTTACACTCGCCACGTCAATCAAGTACATAAATAACATTACATCATCCAAACACTCATGGCCCGACTACGGCGCCAAAATAAAAGATAACCCAACATGCGACATGGTCCCGATCACCCCCAACTGGACACCACTACTGATCATCAGGAAAAGAAACATAGTATCGTTGAGAGTCCTCGTCGAACTCCCACTTGAGCTCAAGCACGTCACCTGGAGCGGAATCATCAGGCCCTGCATCTGGTGTAATAGTAATCTGTGAGCCACAGGGACTCAGCAATCTCGCACCCTCGCGATCAAGACTATTGAAGCTTATAGGTAAGGCAAGGTACAAATATATGTGGAGCTGCAGCAAGCGACTAGCAAAATATGGTGGCTAACTTATTCGCAAAAGAGAGCGAGAAGAGGAGGCAAAGTGCGAGCGAGAAACTAGACACCAACCTGCGCAAGCATTACTCCAACACCGTGTCCGCTTCCCGGACTCCGCCGAGAAGAGGCCATCACGGTAACACACTCGGTTGATTCATTTTAATTAAGTTAAGGTTCAAGTTGTCTACAACCGGACATTAACAAATTCCCATCTGCCCATAACCGTGGGCACGGCTTTCGAAAGTTCAAATCCCTGCAGGGGAGTCCCAACTTAGCCCATGACAAGCTCTCACGGTCAACGAAGGAATAGACCTCCTCCCGAGACGTTCCGATCAGACTCGGTATCTCGGTTCTTCAAGACACTTCGACAGGTTAAAACAAGACCAGCAACACCGCCCGAATGTGCCGACAAATCCCGATAGGAGCTGCACATATCTCGTTCTCAGGGCACACTCAGATGAGCCAGACGTCGGGTAGGCCAGCCCAGAGTTGCCCCTGGTAGCCCCGGACATCGCTCGGTTGGACCAACACTCAGAGGAGCACTGGCCCGGGGGGGGGGCTAAAATAAGATGACCCTCGGGCTCCGGAAACCCAAGGGAAAAGAGGCTAGGTGGCAAATGGTAAAACCAAGGTTGGGCATTGCTGGAAAAGCTTTAATCAAGGCGAACTATCAAGGGGTTCCCATTATAACCCAACCGCGTAAGGAACGCAAAATCCGGGAACATAACACCGATATGACGGAAACTAGGGCGGCAAGAGTGGAACAAAACACTAGGCGAGAGGCCGGGCCTTCCACCCTTTACCAAGTATATAGATGCATTAAGATAACATGGCAATATAATGATATCCCGACAAGTAAATAAATGTTCCAACAAGGAACGGCCTCCAATCTTCACCTGCAACTAGCAACGCTATAAGAGGGGCTGAGCAAAGCGGTAACATAGCCAATCAACGGTTTGCTAGGACATGGTGGGTTAGAGGTTTTGACATGGCAATTTGGGAGGCTTGAAAGCAAGTGGTAGGCATCGTAGCATTGGCATAGCAAAAGAGCGAGCAATCTAGCATAGCGAAGATAGTAGTGATTTCGAGGGTATGATCATCTTGCCTGCACAGTTGTCAGAGTTGACTGGATCCTCGAAAGCAAACTCAACGGGCTCCTCGTTAGCGAACTCGTCTCCCGGCTCTACCCAAACAAGACAAACAAACAAACAGGACACAATCAACCACGCGCAAAGCTCAAACAATATGATGCAAAGATGGTATGCTATGCGGGATGCGATGCGGGATGCATATGCAAGATGTGACAGGAAATGCAAGAACCTGGCCTCAACTTGGAAATCCAAGTGTGCCACTGGAAAGATGAGATGAAATCGCTTGAAAACGATATAAAGAACGCCGGAATCGGAGTTACGGTTTGGAAATGGCAAGCAATTCAAATATGACACCGGTCTGCGATTTACAGCAAGTAGCCATCTAAATGCAATGAGATGAACATGCTACAGCACTCAAACATGACAACAAAATACATGGCAGGGATGCATTCAAGATGCTTAACAAAAGTCTAGCACTGAGCTACGGCCAATTCATCCATTAACAGGTTCAAACAAGCATGGCAAAAATGCATATGGCAAACAGATTTCAGACTTGTCTGGAATTTCAGATCAGATAGCACTCTTCGGAGCAACAAAACTACATGCTACAGGACCTGAACATGGCAAAGTAAAGCATGGCATGGAGCTACTCAAAGAGCTTAACAAAAGTCCCTTAGTGACCTTGAGCCAAAAGGAATCAGAAAATACAATTGCAAGCATGTGAACATGGCAAAAACATAATCAGTTTTCAGACTTAGTGAAAACTGGCACATGCTGAAACATATCTCAAGTAGGCATGTTTTCGAGCTCGATGCACTCACTACGGAGCAAGTCATGACAAGCTAAGCATACACCCATCAAGAATACACAAAATGCAAGCTAGACATGGCAAGAACAATAGCATAGCATGCACGGATCAACTACAACATCATCGGCAAAATTGCAAACAAGTTGACAATCTGCCCAGATTCACAAAGTAGCAAAAGTAGAGCTCGATTGACTCAAGCTAGGTTGCTCCATAATTGCAAACAAAGACATGGATGGATAGAGCACTACAATATTAACAAAACATCCTTACTGGTCCTCCTCAAAAGAGGCACGGATCACTAGGGAACAACATGAACATATGGCATGAGATAAACAGCTCAAGGACTTAGTGGAAAAGCTAAGTCCCTGAAATCAGAATTACCAAGTGCACCACTTTGCAAGCTTGTGCTAGTCACCACACACATCACAAAAATACATGGGTTGCACCTCTGGAAAGATGAAAAAACCCTTAACAAAACATATGTAGAGCTCATGGGCATATCATGCACACATTAATCATGGCAAAAAAGACAAAAAGCTAAATGGAGCAGCAGATCTGACAAATATCTCAAGTAGCACTTTTCTAACAGCCTTTCGGGCAACAAGATGAACTCAAATGAAAATTTGCAATGGAATGAAATGATGTACTCTCTGAGATGAACATTTTGATATCCTATATGCCCAAAACGGAGCTACAGATGCGGAGATACGATGCTATGAACATGGGCACTTGGACTGCAGACTTAGGAAAAAGGAGGACCTAGGGTTTACTGTTCACCCGGATCTGGATCTGGGCGCACGCCAACCGAGGGCTTGCCGGAGAGGCCGGAGAGGCGGCGTTGAGGAGGGAGGAGGAGGCCGGAGGGTGCGGCGAGCCGCCGGGAGAGGAGGGCGGCGGCGCCGGGCGCGGGGGCGGCCGGAGATGCGGCCGGAGCGGGCGGCGGTGGCGGCCGTCGACGCCGGCGAGGCGCGGAGATGGCGGCGGCGGTGCAAGGGACCGGCGACGGGGAAGAGGAGACGCGGGGCGGCGCTGGCGGCTGAGCCCGGGAGGGCCCGCGGCGGGCCTCAGCGGGCCGGCGGGGCGCCCAAGTGGGTGCGTGGCGGCGACGAATGGCGGAGCGCCATGTGGTGGCGCGGGGGCGGATCGGACAGTGTTCGTCGGTGGCAATTTTTGTCCGGCGGTGCGCGATGACGAGTGGAGCTAGGGTTTCGGGGGAAGGGAAGGAGAAATTCGGGGTGTCTTTAAATAGGCATAGAGGGAGCTAGGAGGGTCCAAATGAGGTGCGGTCTTCGGCCACGCGATCGTGATCGAACGATCTAGAGATGGAGAAGGCTTAGGTGGGTTTTGGGCCAAATTGGAGGGTGTTGGGCTGCAACACACACGAGGCCTTTTCGGTCCCTCGGTTAACCGTTGGAGTATCAAACGAAGTCCAAATGATACGAAACTTGACAGGCGGTCTACCGGTAGTAAACCAAGGCCGCTTGGCAAGTCTCGGTCCAATCGGGAAATGTTTAATCCTCAGACATGAAAGAAAGGTAGAAGTGCCCACCGGAGGAGAACGAAGCGCCGGAATGCAAAACGGACAACGGGGAAAATGCTCGAATGCATGAGATGAACACGTATGCAAATGCAATGCACATGATGACATGATAAGAGATGCATGACAACGATAACAACACACGGAGACAAAAAAAACCCGAACCTGAGAAAATGAATTAACTTAAAGCCGGAAACAGCAAGAGTTGGAGTACAAATTGGGAAAGTTACATTCGGGGTGTTACAACACTCCACCACTATGAAAGGATCTTGTCCCGAGATCTAGGACTGAAAGAACGCCGGGTACTCAGAACGGAGGTGATCCTCGCGTTCCCAGGTAGCTTCACGGTCGGAATGGTGTGACCACTTGACTTTGAGAAATTTGATTGACTTATTGCGAGTCTTGCGTTCAGTCTCTTCAAGAATAGCAACTGGGTGCTCACGATAGGAGAGATCTTCTTGGAGCTCAATGTCCTCGAAGTTGACGGTGCGGTCAGGAGCCTTGAAGCACTTCCGAAGCTGAGAGACACGGAACACGTCATGAACATTTGCAAAGTTTGAAGGAAGCTCGAGTTGATAGGCGAGGTCGCCTCTCTTGCTGACAATCTTGAAAGGTCCCACGTATCTAGGGGCAAGCTTCCCTTTGATACCGAAGCGACGAGTACCTTTCATAGGAGAGACGCGGAGGTAAACATGATCTCCGATCTCGAAAGCCAAATCACGGTGCTTACTATCATAGTAGCTCTTCTGACGGGATTGGGCTGCTTTGAGGTTATCACGAATGACTTTGCACATTTCCTCTGCCTCTGTGATTAAGTCATTACCCAAAAGCTGACGTTCACCGGTTTCAGACCAGTTGAGAGGGGTACGGCACTTCCTGCCATACAGAATTTCAAATGGGGCCTTGCCCTAACTTGCTTGAAAACTGTTGTTGTAGGAGAATTCAGCATAAGGAAGACAATCCTCCCACTTCATGCCGAAGGAGATCACACAAGCCCTGAGCATATCTTCAAGAATCTGGTTGACACGCTCGACTTGACCGCTAGTTTGAGGATGGAAAGCTGTGCTGAAGCGGATGTTGGTGCCCATGGCCTTCTGAAAAGAATCCCAAAACTTGGATGTAAAGATGCTGCCACGGTCTGAAGAGATCACTTGTGGAATACCGTGGAGAGAGACAATTCGAGAGGTATAGAGTTCCGCCAATTGAGCTGCAGTGATCGACTCTTTGATAGGCAGAAAGTGAGCCACTTTGGTGAGTTTGTCGATGACAACGAATATAGCATCATTGCCACGCTTGGACTTTGGAAACCCAGTCACGAAGTCCATCTCAATGTGGTCAAACTTCCATTCTGGAATGGCAAGAGGTTGGAGGAGACCAGCTGGCCTTTGGTGTTCTGCCTTCACTCTTCTGCAGACATCACATTCATTCACGAATTGAGCGATCTCGCGCTTCATTCGAGTCCACCAATAAGCCTGCTTAAGGTCCTGATACATCTTCGTGCTCCCAGGGTGGATGGAGAGGAGAGAATTGTGAGCCTCGTACATGATCAATTTACGAAGGTCACCTTTGGGTACAACAATACGATCCTCGAAGAAGAGAGTATCCTTGTCATCAAGGCGGTAGCACTTGTACTTGGGTTGACTCTTGGCAATCCCAATCTTCACCTTTTTCACCATGGCATCAAGAAGCTGGGCTTGGCGAATCTGGTCTTCCAAGGTAGGAGAGACTTGAAGGTTGGCGAGGAAACCTTGAGGAACAACTTGCAGATTAAGTTTGCGGAAAGCTTCACAAAGCTCGGGTTGATAAGGCTTGAGAATCAGACTGTTGCAGTAAGCTTTCTGCTCAATGCGTCAGCAATCACATTGGCCTTGCCTGGAGTATACTCGATACTCGGATTATACTCTTGAATCATTTCGACCCATCGAGTTTGTCTGAGGTTGAGATTAGGCTGAGTGAATATGTACTTGAGACTCTTGTGATCAGTGAAAATGTCCACTTTTCTTCCCAATAGAAGATGTCTCCAAGTCAAAAGAGCATGCACAACTGCCGCCAACTCGAGATCATGAGTGGGGTAGTTCTTCTCATTAGGCTTCAACTGGCGAGAGGTATAAGCAACAACTTTCTTCTCTTGCATCAATACTGCGCCAAGACCTTGGAGAGAGGCATCACAAAAGACCTCGTACGGCTTGGATTCATCAGGCGGAGTCAGAACTGGAGCAATGATCAATTTCTCTTTCAAAGTGTTGAAAGCAATGTCACACTCCGGAGACCAAACGTACTTGACATGCTTCTGGAGAAGATTTGAGAGAGGCTTCGCGATCTTAGAAAAGTTTTCAACGAATCTTCGGCAGTAGCTTGCGAGACCGAGGAAGCTACGGAGTTGCTTCACGTTCTGAGGAGGTTCCCAATTCACAATTGCAGACACCTTCTCAGGATTCACGGCAATGCCCTTGGCAGAGATGATATGACCAAGATAAAGAACCTCATCGAGCCAAAATTCGCACTTGGAGAACTTGGCGTAGAACTGATGTTCCCTGAGCTTATCGAGTACCAAACGCAAGTGCTTGGTATGATCTTCCTTTTTCTTGGAGAAAACCAGAATGTCGTCGAGATAGACCAAAACGAAGTCATTGGTGTAGGCGTTGAAGATGAAGTTCATCATGCGAGAGAAAGTCGGAGGAGCGTTGACGAGGCCAAAAGACATGACAGTGTATTCATATGAACCATAGCTTGTCCTGAAAGCCGTCTTGGGAATATCTTGCTCACGAATTCGAATCTGATGATAACCCATACGGAGATCAAGCTTGGAGAATACTTGGGCACCTTTGAGTTGTTCGAACAGCTTGTTGATGTTGGGAAGTGGGTATTTGTTCTTGATGGTCTTCTTGTTCAATGGGCGGTAATCAACACAAAGTCAGTCCGTTCCATCCTTCTTCTTCACAAAAAGAACACCACAACCCCATGGAGAAGAACTAGGCCGGATGAGACCCATTTTCTCTTGAATATCGAGTTGCTTCTTCAGCTCCTTCAACTCTTCAGGTCTGAGCTTGTAAGGACGTTTGCACACAGGTTCCGTGCCAGGCTCGAGATCAATAACGAATTCAACTGGCCGGTGCGGAGGCATTCCTGGAAGCTCTTCTGGAAAGATGTCTTGATATTCGCAAACGACTGGAATCTGAGAGATGGCATCGAGTTCACCCTTCTCATTGAGAGAAAACAGACGGATGGTATCATCACGAGCGGCAAAGACAATTACATCCTCAGATGAATGAGTCAATTGAATCTGCCTGGCTGCACAATCAAGATGCGCCTTGTGCTTAGCAAGCCAATCCATCCCAAGAATAAGATCAATATCCGAGTTACCAAGAACCACCAGAGAAGAGAGAAACTTGTAGTCGCCCAACGTGATAGTAACATCTGGGGCAATAGCGCTTGCATTCATGAATTTACCCGGAGAAACGACAGATAACTGTCTAGGCAAATCTTGTAAAGGCAACTCATGCTTAGAAACAAATGGTCTCGAGATGAAACAATGCGATGCACCCGTGTCAAAAAGAACTTTTGCAGGAATATCATTAATAGGAAGGTTACCCATAATGACATATGATGAGTCCTCTGCCTGAGCTGCATTCATCAAGTTGACCTTGGCGGACTTGGGGTTATGCTTGATCACAGTTGTACTTGCCGATCTGACAGGAGGAGGAGGAGGAAGACGCCTCTGGTTGAAAAACTTGTTGGCATAGTGACCCTTCTGTTGGCACTTGTTGCACGTGACCTCTGAAAACGGACGGTGATATGGAGCACTCGATCCTGGAGCTTGAGACGAAGTCTTGTTCTGAAAGCCAGGGTTGGGAGGGTGGGAAGATCCACTGCCACCTTTGCTCTTCTGTTGATACGGCTGACGGAATGGAGGAGGAGGAAGCCAATACTTCTGCTGCTTGGCCACTTGAGTAGAGGAAGAAGGAGTAGCATCTCTGACTCGCTTCTTGGAAGCATCACACCTCAGTTGAGCAGCCTCTTGCTTCAATGCCATGTTGTAGAACTCATCGTATCTCAAGGGCTCAAAGAGAACAAGAGCGAGCTGAATTTCTTCTCTGAGACCACCCCTGAACTGATATATCATGCTCTTCTCATCAGGTACGTCCTGCTTAGCAAAGCGGGCGAGCTTCTGGAACAACTTGTTGTAGTCATAGACACACAAAGAGCCTTGCTTCAGGTTGCGAAATTCCTCACGTTTGCTTTCCACCACACTCTGAGGAATATGATGAGCTCTGAAATCTCGACGGAATTCATCCCAGGTAATAACACGTCCACCTCTGGAGTCCTTGTACTGCTGGAACCATTCTGCAGCTTGATCTTTGAGTTGGAAAGAAGCGCACTTAACAAAGTCCTCAGGCCTGACGTTACTGCACTCGAAATGCTTGCACAGATCCACAAGCCAATCGTCAGCATCGGTTGCCTCAACACAATTGCTAAAAGTCTTTGGCCCGTTAGCAAGGAACTGGTTGAGTGTAGCAAAGTGATTCTGATTGTTGCCTTGGTTCCCTTGGTTGCCTTGATTGCGCTCTTGAAGAATTTGCATGATCAACTGTGTGTTTGCATTGGTTGCGGCCATCACAGCTTGCCATGCCTCCGGAGGAGGTGGAGGTGGTGGTGGATTAGGATTCGGAGTCGTGCGCGTTGGAGGAGCCATCCTGAAGAGGTTGACATCCATTAGCACATTGATAGACAAATATTGAAGCTGAATCCAACGGAATGAAAATTGCAACATATAGTCTTCACATCCGAACAAAATGAACGAATGCATTCCTCTTGAAATGGTCACATATCCATAAATTGAGAAGCCATGTGGAATTAAGGTAGAGAAATAAATCAACAAGGTACGGATCGAGAACGAATAATCGGTAAGAAATCCCAATCTCAAACCAATATCCGCGGAAGAAGAACTAGAGCTACTAGAATTCCCACCTATGAAACTCCTGAACCTTTCCGGTTATGCAATCAGGTGTTGGGGATACAGGGGAAGCATAATATCTCACCCAAATCTAACAAATCCTACATCCAGCTGTATCCATCCTTCAACACATAACCAAGAAAACCTTCGGAAACCATCTACCTCAACCTTCGAAAAGCATCTGTTATACAAGTTATGGCAATACTCCCGAACTCCCGCCCCAGTACTGGGTGGCGTCGAGGTTATCTCACCAACGAACTGCATAAAAGAGATTTTCGATGTCGGCGTACTAATCTCATGTATTCCAGAATTGCAATGATAAAATTATGACGACAACACCTCAGAGCTCAACTCCCCGGGACACTTCCACAAAACTCCTGACAGGAGGCACCAAGACAATGTTCTCATCATAAAACCATCGGAACGATTCCAAGATACCCGTGTGATCCTAAATTTTTTTAGTGAGATTTGAGAAGAGAAGAGTCAAAACTCTACGTCAGGATGCCTTACCAGAGCGATGAGGAGACCGGGAAGTAAAAAGAATTCCTAAACTCTCCGATATATAATTCCTAAATGACTCAAAACATTTTTCTAGACACAACTCGGCCGCTAAAAATGATCAAGCAATGGGGCTCCTAAGGTCGGGGAAGGCTCTGATACCAACTTGTAACACCCTCGATGCGACTATATCTCCCACGTGTCGAGGCACGACTTAGAGGCATAATCGCATTGAAGGCATATGTCGCAAGTTAGGCAATCTTCACAACATCCCATGTAATATAGATAATAAAAGGGGGAGATAACATAGTTGGCTTACACTCGCCACGTCAATCAAGTACATAAATAACATTACATCATCCAAACACTCATGGCCCGACTACGGCGCCAAAATAAAAGATAACCCAACATGCGACACGGTCCCGATCACCCCCAACTGGGCACCACTACTGATCATCAGGAAAAGAAACATAGTATCGTTGAGAGTCCTCGTCGAACTCCCACTTGAGCTCAAGCGCGTCACCTGGAGCGGAATCATCAGGCCCTGCATCTGGTGTAATAGTAATCTGTGAGCCACAGGGACTCAGCAATCTCGCACCCTCGCGATCAAGACTATTTAAGCTTATAGGTAAGGCAAGGTACAAATATATGTGGAGCTGCAGCAAGCGACTAGCAAAATATGGTGGCTAACTTATTCGCAAAAGAGAGCGAGAAGAGGAGGCAAAGCGCGAGCGAGAAACTAGAGACCAACCTGCGCAAGCATTACTCCAACACCGTGTCCGCTTCCCGGACTCCGCCGAGAAGAGGCCATCACGGTAACACACTCGGTTGATTCATTTTAATTAAGTTAAGGTTCAAGTTGTCTACAACCGGACATTAACAAATTCCCATCTGCCCATAACCGCGGGCACGGCTTTCGAAAGTTCAAATCCCTGCAGGGGAGTCCCAACTTAGCCCATGACAAGCTCTCACGGTCAACGAAGGAATAGACCTCCTCCCGAGACGTTCCGATCAGACTCGGTACCTCGGTTCTTCAAGACACTTTGACAGGTTAAAACAAGACCAGCAACACCGCCCGAATGTGCCGACAAATCCCGATAGGAGCTGCACATATCTCTTTCTCAGGGCACACTCAGATGAGCCAGATGTCGGGGAGGCCAGCCCAGAGTTGCCCCTGGTAGCCCCGGACATCGCTCGGTTGGACCAACACTCAGAGGAGCACTGGCCCGGGGGGGCTAAAATAAGATGACCCTCGGGCTCCGGAAACCCAAGGGAAAAGAGGCTAGGTGGCAAATGGTAAAACCAAGGTTGGGCATTGCTGGAAAAGCTTTAATCAAGGCGAACTATCAAGGGGTTCCCATTATAACCCAACCGCGTAAGGAACGCAAAATCCGGGAACATAACACCGATATGACGGAAACTAGGGCGGCAAGAGTGGAACAAAACACTAGGCGAGAGGCCGGGCCTTCCACCCTTTACCAAGTATATAGATGCATTAAGATAACATGGCAATATAATGATATCCCGACAAGTAAATAAATGTTCCAACAAGGAACGGCCTCCGATCTTCACCTGCAACTAGCAACGCTATAAGAGGGGCTGAGCAAAGCGGTAACATAGCCAATCAACGGTTTGCTAGGACATGGTGGGTTAGAGGTTTTGACATGGCAATTTGGGAGGCTTGAAAGCAAGTGGTAGGCATCGTAGCATTGGCATAGCAAAAGAGCGAGCAATCTAGCATAGCAAAGATAGTAGTGATTTCGAGGGTATGATCATCTTGACTGCACAGTTGTCAGAGTTGACTGGATCCTCGAAAGAAAACTCAACGAGCTCCTCGTTAGCGAACTCGTCTCCCGGCTCTACCCAAACAAGACAAACAAACAAATGGAACACAATCAACCACGCGCAAAGCTCAAACAATATGATGCAAAGATGGTATGCTATGCGGGATGCGATGCGGGATGCATATGCAAGATGTGATAGGAAATGCAAGAACCTGGCCTCAACTTGGAAATCCAAGTGTTCCACTGCAAAGGTGAGATGAAATCGCTTGAAAACGATATAAAGAACGCCGGAATCGGAGTTACGGTTTGGAAATGGCAAGCAATTCAAATATGACAACGGTCTGCGATTTACAGCAAGTAGCAATCTAAATGCAATGAGATGAACATGCTACAGCACTCAAACATGACAACAAAATACATGGCAGGGATGCATTCAAGATGCTTAACAAAAGTCTAGCACTGAGCTACGGCCAATTCATCCATTAACAGGTTCAAACAAGCATGGCAAAAATGCATATGGCAAACAGATTTCAGACTTAGTGAAATTAACACTTGTCTGGAATTTCATATCAGATAGCACTCTTCGGAGCAACAAAACTACATGCTACAGGACCTGAACATGGCAAAGTAAAGCATGGCATGGAGCTACTCAAAGAGCTTAACAAAAGTCCCTTAGTGACCTTGAGCCAAAAGGGATCAGAAAATACAATTGCAAGCATGTGAACATGGAAAAAACATAATCAGTTTTCAGACTTAGTGAAAACTGGCACATGCTGAAACATATCTCAAGTAGGCATGTTTTCGAGCTCGATGCACTCACTACGGAGCAAATCATGACAAGCTAAGAATACACCCATCAAGAATACACAAAATTCAAGCTAGAAATGGCAAGAACAATAGCATAGCATGCACGGATCAACTACAACATCATCGGCAAAATTGCAAACAAGTTGACAATCTGCCCAGATTCACAAAGTAGCAAAAGTAGAGCTCGATTGACTCAAGCTAGGTTGCTCCATAATTGCAAACAAAGACATGGATGGATAGAGCACTACAATATTAACAAAACATCCTTACTGGTCCTCCTCAAAAGAGGCACGGATCACTAGGGAACAACATGAACATATGGCATATGAGATAAATAGCTCGAGGACTTAGTGGAAAAGCTAAGTCCCTGAAATCAGAATTACCAAGTGCACCACTTTGCAAGATTTTGCTAGTCACCACACACATCACAAAAATACATGAGTTGCACCTCTGGAAAGATGACAAAACCCTTAACAAAACATATGTAGAGCTCATGGGCATATCATGCACACATTAATCATGGCAAAAAAGACAAAAAGCTAAATGGAGCAGCAGATCTGACAAATATCTCAAGTAGCACTTTTCTAACAGCCTTTCGGGCAACAAGATGAACTCAAATGAAAATTTGCAATGGAATGAAATGATGTACTCTCTGAGATGAACATTTTGATATCCTATATGCCCAAAACGGAGCTACGGATGCGGAGATACGATGCTATGAACATGGGCACTTGGACTGCAGACTTAGGAAAAAGAGGAGGCGACCTAGGGTTTACTGTTCACCCGGATCTGGATCTGGGCGCACGCCAACCAAGGTCCGCCGGAGTTCGTCGGGGAGGTAGGCCAGCGGCTTGCCGGAGAGGCCGGAGAGGCGGCGTTGAGGAGGGAGGAGGAGGCCGGAGGGTGCCGCGAGCCGCGCAGGAGAGGAGGGCAGCGGCGGCGGTGGCAGCCGTCGACGCCGGCGAGGGGCGCGGTGATGGCGGCGGCGGTGCAAGGGACCGGCGACGGGGAAGAGGAGACGCGGGGCGGCGCTGGCGGCTGAGCCCGGGAGGGCCCGCGGCGGGCCTCAGCGGGCCGGCGGGGCGGCCAAGTGGGCGCGGTGGCGGCGGCGAATGGCGGAGCGCTACATGGCGGCGGCGGGGTGGATCGGACAGTGTCCGTCGGTGGCAATTTTTGTCCGGCGGCGCGCGATGACGAGTGGAGCTAGGGTTTCGGGAGGAAGGGGAAGGAGAAATTCGGGGGTGTCTTTAAATAGGCATAGAGGGAGCTAGGAGGGTCCAAATGAGGTGCGGTCTTCGGCCACGCGATCGTGATCGAACGATCTAGAGGATGGAGAAGGCTTAGGTGGGTTTTGGGCCAAATTGGAGGTGTGTTGGGCTGCCACACACACGAGGCCTCTCCGGTCCCTCGGTTAATCGTTGGAGTATCAAACGATGTCCAAATGATACGAAACTTGACAGGCGGTCTACCGGTAGTAAACCAAGGCCGCTTGGCAATTCTCGGTCCAATCCGGAAATGTTTAATCCCCACACACGAAAGAAAGGTAGAAGTGCCCACCGGAGGAGAACGAAGCGCCGGAATGCAAAACGGACAACGGGGAAAATGCTCGAATGCATGAGATGAACACTTATGCAAATGCAATGCACATGATGACATGATAAGAGATGCATGACAACGATAACAACACACGGAGACAAAAAAACCTGAACCCGAGAAAATGAATTAACTTAAAGCCGGAAACGGTAAGAGTTGGAGTACAAATTGGGAAAGTTACATCCGGGGTGTTACACTTGTGAACTTTGCCATGCCATGCCCTCTTTAAACTGGACATGAGGAGTTTCCGGATTTCTTGTTTGCGCATCATGCCATGTCTATGTGGTGGTTGTTTCCTAGGTTGTTTGATATTTTCTGGTGTTGCTTCTTCGGGTTGGTTCCGATAACGTCGCGTTTGTGAGGAACCGTTCGACTACGTCCATTTGTCTTCTTCATGGACTCGTTCTTCTTCCTTGCGGGATTTCAGGCAAGATGACCATACCCTCGAAATCACTTCTACCTTTGCTTGCTAGTTGCTCGCTCTTTTGCTATGCCTATGCTGCGATACCTACCACTTGCTTATCATGCCTCCTATATTGTTGAACCAAGCCTCTAACCCACCTTGTCCTAGCAAACCGTTGATATGCTATGTTACCGCTTTGCTCGGCCCCTCTTATAGCGTTGTTAGTTGCAGGTGAAGATTGGAGTTTGTTCCATGTTGGAACATGGATATTTTGTTGGGATATCACAATATCTCTTATTTAATTAATGCATCTATATACTTGGTAAAGGGTGGAAGGCTCGGCCTTATGCCTGGTGTTTTGTTCCACTCTTGCCACCCTAGTTTCCGTCATATCGGTGTTATGTTCCCAGATTTTGCATTCTTTATGCGGTTGGGCTATAATGGTAACCCCTTGACAGTTTGCCTTGAATAAAACTCCTCCAGCAATGCCCAACATTGGTTTTACCATTCGCCACCTAGCCTTTTCTTTCCCTTGGGTTCTGCAGACTCAAGGGTCATCTTTATTTTAACCCCCTCGGGCCAGTGCTCCTCTGAGTGTTGGTCCAAACTAGAGCCCCTTGCAGCGCCACCTCGGGGAAACTCGAGTGCTGGTTTTAGTTGTACGGACTACTCATCTGAGTGTGCCCTGAGAATGAGATATGTGCAGGTCCTATCGGGATTTGTCGGCACATTCGGGTGGTGTTGCTGGACTTGTTTTACCATTGTCGAGGATGTCTTGTTTTACCTGATCGGGTCTTCCCGCTAGAAGGAATATCCTTCGTTGACCGTGAGAGCTTGTGATGGGCTAAGTTGGGACACCCCTGCAGGGATTTGAACTTTCGAAAGTCGTGCCCACGGTTATGGGAAGATGGGAATTTGTTAATGTCCGGTTGTAGAAAACCTGAAGTTGACCTTAATTAAAATACATCAACCGCGTGTGTAACCGTGATGGTCTCTTCTCGGCGGAGTCTGGGAAGTGAACACGGTGTTGGAGTTATGTTTGACGTAGGTTGTTCTAGGATCACTTCTTGATCATAGTTTCTCGGTCGTGCTTTGCCTTCTCTTCTCGCTCTCATTTGCGTATGTTTAGCCACCATATATGCTAGTCGCTTGCTGCAGCTCCGCCTCATACCTTTACCTTACCCATAAGCTTAAATAGTCTTGATCGCGAGGGTGTGATATTGTTGAGTCCCCGTGACTCACAGATACTTCCAAAACCAGTTTGCAGGTGCCGATGAGTCCGTGCAGGTGACGCAAACAAGCTCAAGGAGGAGCTCGTTGAAGATCTTGTCCTTTATGTTGTTTCGTTCTAGTTGGTCAGTAGTGGAGCCCAGTTGGGGTTGATCGGGGATCTGTGTAGCATTTGGGGTAGTCTTCTTTTATTTTGGCTCCGTAGTCGGGCCCTGATTGTATTTGGATGATGTAATGCTTTAATTCATGTATTGTGTGAAGTGGCGATTATAAGCTAACTATGTATCTCTTTCCCTTATGTATTACATGGGTTGTGTGAAGATTACCTCACTTGCGACATTGCTTTCAATGTGGTTATGCCTCTAAGTCGTGCTTCGACACGTGGGAGATATAGCTGCATCGAGGGCGTTACAGTTTCATCATCTGGTAACTCGCCCTGGTTCATGTAAGCCAAGTACGGGACTGTCCAATCCGGTGTAACATGCAAAGCCGCCACCAACTAGGCCTCCGGGTCAGGAATAACCAACTCCTCCTCTGTTGGTATCTTGACCGACGGATTATGTAGTACGTCCAGGAAGACATTAGGTGGGACCGGTTTACGCTGAGAGCCTAGGCGACTTAAAGCATCCACTCCTTCATTCTTTCTCCAGTCTATATGATCAACTTGATAACCCTTAAAATGACCGGCCACTATGTCCACCTCTCCTCTATATGCAACCATGAGTGGGTCCTTAGAATCCCAAGTGCCAGACACCTGTTGAGCCACCAGGTCCGAATCACCGAAGCACTTAACCCGGCATAAGTTCATCTCCTTGGCCATCCGAAGACCGTGGAGTAAGGCCTCATACTCAGCTGCATTGTTAGTGCAAGGGAACATTAAGCAAAGGACATAACAAAACTTGTCACCTCACGGGGAAGTTAATATTACTCCAGCCCCCGAGCCCTCCAATTTCCTGGACCTATCAAAATGAATAGTCCAATAAGTGTTGTCTGGCTTTTCCTTTGGCGCCTGTAACTCGGTCCAATCATTGATGAAATCCATCAGTTCTTGAGATTTGATCGCTGTGCGAGTTGCATATTTGAGTCCGTGAGGTCCAAGATCAACTTCCCACTTAGCAATCCGGCCAGTTGCTTCTCTGTTTTGAATGATATCTCCCAGAGGGGCTGAACTGACCACTGTGATAGGATGACCCTAAAAATAATGCTTGAGCTTCCGGCTTGCCATATACACCCCATACACCAGCTTCTGCCAATGCAGATACCTCTGCTTTGATTCGATAAGCACCTCACTGATATAATAAACCGACCGTTGAACCGGATACTCCTTTCCATCCTCCTTGCGCTCCACAACAATAGCCACACTAACAGCCGGAGCATTAGCAGCCACATATAGCAGTAAAGGCTCTTTATCGACCGGAGCTGCAAGGACAGGCGGGTAAGCTATTTGCCTCTTCAAATCCTCAAACGCTTTATCCGCCGCATCGCTCCAGACAAAGTCATCCATTTTATTTAGCATCTGATATAAAGGGATAGCCTTCTCCCCAAGACGACTGATAAACCGGCTCAAAGCGGCAATCGGGCCCGCCAGACGCTGAACGCCGTTGATACACGCCAATTTAGCCAGAGAGGTGATAGTTGTAATCTTCTCCGGGTTAGCCTCAATGCCCCTGTTAGACACCAGGAAACCCAGGAGCTTGCCTGCCGGAACACCAAAGACATATTTGTCTGGATTAAGCATCATCTTATAAACCCGTAGGTTGTCAAAAGTTTCTCTCAAGTCATCTACCAATGTTTCCTCCTTCCTGGACTTTACCACAATATCATCCACATATGCATGAACATTGCGCCCAATCTGCTTATGAAGACAATTTTGGATGCAGCGCTGATAAGTCGCCTGGGCACTCTTGAGCCCAAAGGGCATAGAGACATAGCAGATGGCTCCAAAGGGAGTTATAAAAGCTGTCATCTCCTGGTCCTTAACTGCCATTTTGATCTGATGATAACCAGAATAAGCATCCAGAAAACACAAACGGTCACAACCTGCCGTAGCATCAATAATCTGATCAATACGAGGGAGGGCAATGGGATCTGCTAGGAAAGCTTTGTTCCAATCTGTGTAGTCCACACACATACGCCAAGTGCCATTTTTCTTAAGGACTAGTACCGGATTAGCCAGCCACTCCGGGTGAAAGACCTCCACGATAAACCCTGCGGCCAACAGCCGAGCTACCTCCTCACCAATAGCCTTACGCCTTTCTTCGTTGAAGTGGCGGATAAACTACCTAACCAGTTTAAACTTAGGATCTATATTAAGGGTGTGCTCGGCGAGTTCCCTCGGTACACCTGGCATGTCAGAAGGCTTCCATGCAAAGATCTCGGTTCTCACGGATGAACTCGATGAGTGGGCTTTCCTATTTGGGATCCAGGTTAGCGTTGATGCTGAACTGCTTGGATGAATTGCCAGGAACAAAAGCAACCATCTTAGTGTCTGTGGCCGATTTAAACTTCAACGCCGGATCGTCCTGCATAGTTGGTTTTTTCAAAGAAGTCATGTCGGCAGGATCAACCTTGTCTTTATAAAACTTCAGCTCCTCTGTGGCACAAACTGTCTCAGCGTAAGCCGCATCACCCTGTTCACACTCCAAAGCAATCTTCCTGCTCCCATGTACTATGATGGTCCCCTTGGGACCCGGCATCTTAAGCTGTAGATAAACATAACAAGGCCTCGCCATGAACTTAGCATAAGCCGGACGCCCAAACAGGGCATGATACGGACTCTTGATTTTCACCACATCAAAAGTCAATGTTTCTGACCTTGAATCATGATCATCTCCAAAAGCCACCTCTAGGGCTATCTTGCCCACCGGATACGCAGACTTACCGGGCACCACACCATGAAAAACGATGTTCGACGGTTTAAGATTCTTATTTGTCAGCCACATACGGCGGTGGGTATCATAGTAAAGAATATTGATACTGCTTCCCCCATCCATAAGCACCTTGATGAATTTATACCCCCCAACTTGAGGTGCCACCACTAAGGCTAGATGACCTGGATTGTCAACCTGGGGTGGGTGATCCTCTCTACTCCATAAAATGGGCTGCTCAGACCAGCGCAGATACTGAGGCACTGCCGGTTCAACAGAGTTTACTGCCCTCTTGTGAAGCTTCTGATCATGTTTACACAAGCTAGTGGTAAATACATGATACTGCCTGCTATTCAACTGCTTCGGATTGCTCTGATAACCCGACTTTTGCTGCTGCTGATTCCCTTGATGGTTATAACCTCCTTGATTACCCTGGTGCCCTTGATGGCCATGTCCAGTTTGATTGCCTTGGAATCCTGAATCGGAGCTGCCACCTCCATAACCCGGCCCATGAAAACCGCCTCCTGAATCGCCGGGCAGGCCATTGTCATATTGAAACATATAGGAATTCTTGAACTCCCGCATAATGAAGCAATCCTTCCAAAGATGTGAAGCTGGCCTTTCCTTCGATATGTGCTTTGCACAAGGTTGATTTAACAGGCGCTCCAGATTGGGGCCTGACCCTCCGCCCCTATGGGTTGTTTACCCTTACAACGCTGACCCTTGTCCTAAGCATTGGTGTTACCCACAAAGTCCAAGCTATTGTCTGCCTTGCGCTTTCCATTATTCCCATGACCTGCCGGATTGTGCTGCTGCCCCTTGGTATTGTCGTTCTTTTTCCCTTTCCCCGGTTTGTCATCCTCAGACTCAACGTCTTTGGTACTATCTGAATTGGCATATTTCACCAAAGCAGCCATAAGGGTTGACATATCGTTGCAGTGACGCTTGAGCCTTCCTAGCTTTAGTTTTAATGGCATAAACCGGTAGTTGCCCTCCAACGTTAAAACTGTTGTATCTGCATTAATGTGGTCTGATGAATGCAAAATAGCTGAGACTCGCTTCACCCAATGCGTCGTAGACTCCCCCTCTTCTTGAACACAAGCGGCTAGGTCCACAATTGACATAGGCTGCTTATATCTTTAAATTCTGGATAAACCAATGTTGTATCTCAGCCCATGACCCGACAAAGTTAGCTGGTAAGCTTTTTAACCAAATTCGAGTTGTCCCCTCCAACATCATGGTGAAGTATTTAGCACACACCGCTTCATCGATGTCCAGCATCTCCATCGCCATCTCATAACTCTCCACCCATGACTCTGGTTGTAAATCGGCGGTGTAATTGGGCACCCTACGAGGGCCTTTAAAATCCTTGGGCAGTCGTACATTACGCAAAGCGGGGGCAAGACACGGCACCCCTAAAGAATTGAAGACCAAGCCTGGCTCCACTTAGGTGGTAGGGCGAACCGGAGTAGGTTGACAAGCGGCGTGCAGAGCTGCTAACTCGGCTTCTCGACATGCACAACCATGATCCACCACATCCTGCGCATTAGCACCACCACCTACCGGGTTGTGCCCTTGGTGAGTTACGGTGATGTGCACTGCTTGATATGGCCGGTTCATCCTCAACGTGCCTGCTGTAGCTCCGACTCGGATGGGGGGTGGAATGAATCCTCTCGCGGCTATGCGAATAAGCCTGCTACTAGTTTAAAGTTGTTTGAAGGAGCTCTCTGGCCCGTCGTGCCTCAATCGCCACTGGTGACTCGCCGTCAGTTGGGAGGGCTGCCAATCGTGAAGCGGCGGCCACAATGTTATCAAACGGGTTGGAGTAATGCCCCAGGGGCGTCGGAACATACTGCGGCACAATGTTGTTCTGATGAGGCGGGTTCATCGTACATGGCTGAACCGGCCCTCCTGTTCCTGACGCCTCCGTCTGGTTTACCACTGGCTGGTTACTGGTTCTGGCTCCTGGCATGTTGAAGAGATTTCTTGGCTCATAACCCGGCGGGAGGTGTGGCCGGTATCTCCTCCTCATGACCTCATCTGAGGCACTCTGGTCCAACCTAAGCTGGTAGGCCTGAACTTCCAACTCGGCCCGTTCTGTAGCCATCCTAGCATTCTCTACTGCCAGGTCCGCTTTAGCTTGAGTTATCTGATCCTTCACCTTTGAAGTCTCCGCATTGTGCTGCTCCCGGGTTGCAGTGTCCACTTCTGCGGCCATCAATGTTGCCAAAGCGTCGAACAAATTAGACAAAACCTGAGCCGGAGGCGGCGCAGAGCCCCCTGCTCCTGCTGGCGTTGCTATTGATGAATCAGAGAGCATTGCCACGACGGTAGAAGAGTGTTGCGCTGGTTGTGTACCGGCCATGAGGACTGCGACCCAGCTTGGCAAATCGAGGGGGTCCGGAATACTGTTGCCATCGGAACTCCCACTAATCTGGCCGTCCTACAGCTGATATAGCGACTCAGTCTCTCTGGTTGAAGACTCGTCATCAGAACGGACAACGGCTTCCCATCAGATGCCGGTCCATCCTCATATTCCGCTCCATGGATGACACCTATGAAAACATGCCTTGGTGCGGGCTGAACCGGGGTAGGGCTTGCACACTGAGCCGTCACGATGATGTCGGTGCAGGTGTCTAGCTCAGGGCCCAGTTCGCCGATCTTGCCGATGAAGACGTGAGTTCCGCCAAAGGGGACCCGGTACCTGTATTCAATTGAACCGGCCTCGGGACCCCATCCCACGTCATCGATGTAGAGCTTGCCGCGATGACTCTTCATCATCCGTCCCACAACGTATCCCTTGAGTCCTTCGAAGCTGCCCTTCAAGAACTCGAAACCGTCGTGCGACAGCCCCACGGTGGGCGCCAACTGTCATGGTTTTGTCACGGCAGCTGTCCTCGTGAAAGGACTTAGTCATGGAGCCATCGGTACGGGTTAGCTTAAAGGGGTTAAACCGGAAAAGGGACACAAGAGTTTTTATACTAGTTCGGCCCCTTCGATGAAGGTAAAAGCCTACGTCTAGTTGTGTTTGGTATTGCTGGGGTTTTGATGACCAGGGAGCGAATCGAGTTGTTGTGGGTTGTCTCAAACCGCTGTCGGGTCGTCCCTTTATATACACAGGTTAATGCCCGTCGGTTTACAGAGTCCCGAGGCCGGATCATAAACATGTCCGGCTTGGTCTCTATCCTTCCTATCTTACAATGCAAGTTACATGAGAAAGTCGGTTTACATCTACAGGATTTAACTCGCCTTTGGGCCTTGGGTCTTCGTAAAGCGCCACCATCCTTACGTCTTCATGGGCTTCTGATCTTCTTTGAGTTAATCCGGCTACTCCTGGCCGGTTTACGTCCAGCAGTAATATCCCCAACAGTCTCCGTAGCTTTCTTGAACTCGTGCTCCCCGGATTCGTCATCCTCATCATGATCATCCTCTCCCTCCTTCTTGTCACGGCCCCGATAGGGCCTCTCTTGTTGATTGTCTTTGTCGCAGTGACCTCCTCGGCTTCCATGCTTCTTGTCGGACGCCTCAGCACCATCCCGGACCTTCTCCTTATCACGCCTCTCATACTCAGCTTTCTGCTTCTTTGCAAGCAGCTCAACCTGTCGGCAATTCTGAAGGTCGTGGCCCTTGGTGCGATGGATCTTGCAGTACTGCTTGTCGGAGCCTCCTGGCTTGTCGGCAGCCGCCAAGGCCCGGCAGGCGGCGCACCCAGCAACTTCCTTGTCGAGGTCGTCGTCCTTGGCCTTCTTGGCGGCGCTGGGGTCGCCGGATCCCTCCACGGCAAGCACGGTCTTGCCTTTACTCTTCCTATTGCGACGTTGGCCCTTCTTTGCCGGGGCGACGACGTCTTCGTCTGTGGAATTGGTTTCTGCACCAGCATCTTCGCCGGGGTACTTCCTCCCTTCTTCAGCACGAGCACATCTATCGGCCAGAACATAAAGCTCCGCTACATCCTTAACCTTGTTCATATCCAGCTCCTCACGCATCTTGCGGTTGCACACATTCTGATGGAGTGCATTGATGGTAGCAGCGGGATGAACATCTGGGATGTTGTACTGCACATGGCTGAACTTTTGTATGTACTTGCACAGGGTTTCGCCGTCCTTCTAGGTGATGACATGCAAATCACTTGCCTGCCCAGGAGCTTGGTGGCCTCCGGTAAAGGCGCCAACAAACTCGTGGCATAGATCCGACCAAGAGGAAATGGAATCCACTGGCAGGTGCATCAACCATGACATGATGTTGGGCTTAAGTGCCAACAGGAAGTAGTTGGCAAGAACCTTGTCGTCGTGAGCCCCGGTAGCTTGCATCATGATAGTGTAGAAGCTGACGAACTCTCATGGGTGAGTCATGCCATTGTACATTTCTTTGACCTTAGGCTTGAATGTGCGGTGAGTGGGCCACTGGAACTGCCGCAACTCACGGGTAAAGGCTGGACAACCCACCTTGTAAGGTAGATCACCAGAGCCCCCCACCGCTGGGCAGTCCATAGTGGGCCCCGCACGCCTATCGGACTGATGGTGCGCTTCCTGCCACCTCTCAATAGTGGTCTGAGCATCTTCCTGAGCTCGCTCCCGAGGAACTTGACATTGGTTGCAGCGGGCTCGCGAGTCAGACGATGCTGTGGAAACATTGTCGCGGGCGTCGGCCTGACGAGCCGGCGGCTGCTGTTGCTGGCGTGGGGGAGGAGAGTGCATCGTGGTCGCAGCGTCTCCAGTCCTTCCACCACTGGCGCGCACTAGCTCGACAGAGCGCCGGCACGAGGGTCTCGCTGGTCGCGGTTCACCTTTATTGGCGAAGCTAACGAGGCTCCAAATTGTGGCTCTCCACTCGTCGAGCTTCTCCGCAGCAGGAGGGAAGTCGAGGAGCAGTTGCACGCGCGCCAACTCTTCTGCTAGCGTGGGTGGCGGCGAAAGCTGCATGGACCGTGATGTGCTCCGACTTCTAACCTCGTTAGAAGGAGCTCTGTCACGGTCTCGCGGCCGCACGCCATTTCTGCCAGCGTCTGAGCGTGCATGCTGCCCCGGTGCGTCTTGATAGTGACGCAAAGGGCTCTTCCCGCGACGGTGCCTGGGGGAACCAATGTCGCGGCGTTGCTCGTCATGCCTGACCTGGGAAGGCCGTGGTGCGGTCGCCGACTAGGGCGTCCTGGAGGTCGCCGCACTGCCTGTGGGCAGCACGGCCCGGCCTCTGGACCCAACGGCGTGTGGCTCGTCGTATTGGGCATGAACGACGCCACTCGCCTGGCTCCGATTGCTAGAGTGTCGTGGATGCTCGCAGGCCACGCCTCCGCCACCATCCGCGGCCGCCCCGTTGCCCGCCCATGCTGGTATAGGTGGTTCGGCTCCAGACGAACCAATCACTATGATTGCCTTCTTCTTGGGGGCCATCACGATGGTGAAGTCCATGCGCTAACTTTCAGACCACATATTCACAGCTTCAGCCCCCCTACCTGGCGCGCCATAGATGTCGAGGGAAACGACATGTATGGGATTCCGGGGAACCCCTTTCTACGGTTGGCGGGGCGCGGAGCTGCGCAAAGAGCAGGTCTAAAAGATCAGCGTGGGGGGATTTTTACCCAGATTCAGGCCACAAATGATGCATAAAACCCTAGTCCTGCTTATTTGTGTATATTTGGTGTTCTTTAGTTCTTGAACTAGCTGCGGTGCATGCCCAGTCCAAAAAAGTCTGAATCCTTCCACAGTATGCCTCGGGCCTCCTTTTATATATGTCAAAGGGGTCGCCATAGTGGCACACAGAAGGTGGAAAGTATCTACAGTGTACAAGTTTATCACCTGGCACCATAGGACAAACGTATTTAATGCATTGCCGACGTGCCCTCTTGCTGTATCGGGGACGATAATGAAGCTCGTCCCGTCCGTCTCTACCTCGCCTAGCTTCGACACGCGTCCAAGCTAATGAGGCATGCAGCGCCATGCTGGCTGTCTGGCTGCTGTGCTGGTGCGGTGACGGGGTCTTCACGAAGATCTGCATGCCACCATGCAGGTGCTTGACTAGTTGGCCCAGAAGCTGCATGCTGCCATGTAGACGCTTGCCTAGTTGGCGGGCTGGTTGCCTCGTCGGCATGGCCGTGGGGCAACGAAACATTGGTGGGTGCGGGCCCAGCTGTGGCCCCGCACATGCCCCTGGCAAGGGTCTTGCCGAGGCCTTGTGGCCATGCCCGGAAAGGATCTTGCCGGGGGCCCCGTCAAGGATCTTGCCAGGTGTTTTCGTCTTCTGGTTCTCATCTACGCTTGCGGGCCTTTGCTGCTTCACCAAGACTGCATGCCACCACACAGGCGCCCCCGAGCCTTGGTCTTGATGTTATCGATGGTGTCAAAACTCTCAGGCTCAATGGTGGAGGCCTTGCTGTTATTGGACAAGTTGCCCCGGCAAGGCTCTTTTCGGCGCTATGTAGCCCGCCCCGGCAAGGGCCTTGCCTGGGGAAGTCTACCTTGCCTTTTTGTCCTCGCGCCTCTGGCTTGAGTACTGCCTTGGCAGTCTCGTATCTTTCCTTCCTCTGCCCCGCCAAGCATGGCCATAGGCGTGGCTACGATTGCCCGTGCACAAGTAAAGGGGTACAGAAAGGCCCCTACTTTTATACACAGACACCATCTAGAATCGTTGAAAGCATCCATCTCAAGCGACCCAATAGACCTGTCGACTGCAAATGTCCCTGCTCCACTTCCCGACAAGGAACATACTATACTAGTCCCTCCGTTGTTAAATATAAATATCTTAGAGATTCGAATGCGGACTACATACATAGCAAAATGAGTGAATTTACACTCCATAATATGTCTATATATATCCGTATCTAGTTCTTATTGGAATATCTAAAAAGACTTATGTTTTACCGAAAAAGGCTTTCGCCCCGCTTTATAGATAAAGCAACGATGAACAACAGCCGGTATAAACGCATGCCACGACAACACAGGCACGCACCCAAGGCAGTTTAGGAATGGAGGAAGTAATATACTTATTAAGAAGAACATGATAATAAATAGCAAGAATATTTCTCTATTTTTTCTCTACTCTTCTAGAAAACAGAGTTGGTGTTGATGGTGTGCCTGCCATCCTGCAATATAGGCCGTCCGATTTATATCTGACGGATAGGAAGGAAACTACGACAATTTTGTAAAAACATACCCACACCCCTCTCCACATTTGCAAATAAGGCTTCCCTCTTTCATCCTTTTCTCCCACAAGATAAACTACTCATACAAAAGCACGGGCATCCTACTAGTCAGATAATATAATTCAAACCCCTGTTATTTCTCTGTATGTGGCGCACATGCTTTTTGAAACAAATGTAGGAACATTAGCTGACCAATTAAACATTCTCTATTTTAGTAATATGAGCATCATATCAGATTCGTATTTCAACAACTAAGCTTTGGAATTATGAGTGGCATGCTGTTTCGCTTGCTGGGTTGAGGTCTTAAGGAGCAGTGCTAGCACAACGCGAAGTACCTACGATGATGGTAGTGAATATAAAGGGGGAAACCATAAGCTTTACGAGTATAGTGACCATGCCATGGCAGATCTAATGGTGCAAACCAGACAAAGGCTACTCCGCAACCAATGATTGCTTTCAACTACCACTACGATTTGGTACCAACAAGAAAAGTACAGTAAACAAGTTACGATCTATTTTCCGGGTGAGGTCAATAACTTAACCAAATATGAAAGAGTACCACCTCTCTTGCGATGCTGTGCAGGCCCCTGCTGATACGTTGAGGGTGCTGTGGGTGCGATGGTTGTCGGTGACGCGGAAAAAGACTTTAGACGACAGACGATCGGGTCGAGGGATAAGTCCTGTTGCTGTGGACAAGGCGGTCATAAGAGCGGCAACGACAAGGTGGACGATGGTGCCGATGATGTGAGAGGACGCGATGAAAGGTTCCTGGTCCAGCACCGTGGATGAGAGACATCCATCTCTTTTAGTGGACGACGGGGTAGGGGTAGCGGCTCCGGCATGGTGGAGGATGGGGTGGCGGACGGAGGAGGCTGGCCGAAGTGAGGAGGTTGTTGTGGTGCCGACGGTGTATGAATGGGGAAATGGAGGGGGAGGGGGATCGCAAACTTTGGGATGCGTTTTTTCGAAATGTGGGAAAGTTACGAACTTATCCCGCGTTTAAAATATTCGGACATCTCGTTGGTTGGGGATAGGAAGGTAATATCGCATCTCCCCAATATTTTTTGGTAGCGATTTCGGGCGAGGAGAGGGTGTTTTGGTGCCCATGGTGTATGAACGGGGCTGACAGGTAGGGCGGTTGTGTCACATTTGAGGGAAGTTACACATCTCCCCCTATTTAAAATATTTTCCTCCATCAATTTTGGACGAGGAGAGTTTGTTTTGCTGCCCACTGTGTATGAATGGGGTAATGGAGGGAAAGATTGAGGTCTTTTGGATGAGCTTGAATCAAATGTGTTTTGCCACCCACGTTTGGTGCCCACCTTGTCTGAATGGGCTAAGAGGTGATCGTGTCACGTCTGATTGAAGTTACTAGTCTACCCCTATCGACAACAGTGGAAATCAGGTTGATTAGGATGTGAAGTGTCAGGGGTAGACAATAATTTCCATCTCGCAAACACTTGCTTCGGGCAGCTGACAAATGATAGTGGGTGTTTTGCCGCTTCGTTCAAAATTTGGGAGAATTAGCATTCTCGTTTACCATGGGCCCTGGCAACTAAATTCAAATCCAGTTTGTACGAATATCCATACATCATTTTATGTTATGTTATTTATATATTCAAAACCATGACAAAGATTTATTCCACCATTATATATGAATATGATTTAGAAATGTCGTGATCTTCGAATTCAGTAGGTTGGATGCACTTTGAGTCAAACAGTTATTTCATCCAGTACAATATGCTCACACGAAAAACAGTTCAACTTATGTCAATCATACAAGTACTGAGGATTACCTCGCCTAAAAAATTCAGATCATTACAACACATGGACAACATAGGGGGTCTTACAACATAATACATTCAGAGACATGACACAACATGCAAGTATACTAATCTATTGACAATTCCAACTGGTATGTAAATAAGAACTGGGATTACCATGGGCTTTAGATAGCAGAAACAGCAGGACCTCCTCTGTCTTCAAACGCAACATTTTTTACTTCCTTCAATTCTTGGGTTGCTTGCATAAAGCATGCAGCTAATGCATAATTTCCAGCCTCAAGATCAAGATTAACTCATTCATGGCAGCCACACCATCTATTTCGGCCTTGAGTAGAGCCTCGAGAACTGTAATATATGTGCCTAGACTACTCTCCAGCGGTGTTGCCTATAAACCGCTACCATCTGGTAACATGGATGGCACACTACTTCCACAAATAGATTTTGGGGTTGTACATTGTGTCCTAGTGTGAACGGCATCCTGAAAGGTTTCCGCTGGACATAAGTAAGAGATAGTTATCGCATGATCCAGGCAGTAAGCCTACATGGTAAACAACATATGAATTATTGCCGAGCATGGCAAGCTATATTTAAATGGTTCGAAGTAGCATCAGCCAAAAAGAAATTAAAATGGTAAGATGAAACGAGGAATGTAAGTGGCAAATAAACGACATCCACAAGTCCCATCTAGGTAGTTTTTGCTAGCTTGCTAGTTCATTTTCCTCAAAAAACAAAAACTCTTTTGAACTATCATACCATTAGTGGACTTCAATCGGGATTAAACGGGACCCAATTGACATCCCTACTTGAAAGGCAGTGTACCACCGCTATATTTAAATTGCCAAGGCATCTAAGCAGTTGAAATAATCTGAGAAAGCAGTTAACAATGTCGCCTCATATAAACTACGAAGGCAGTCTTGTGATGATGTTCATAGGAAAAGTTAAGGAGTCAAATGAACTAAGCATGCATTTGTTTACGATAGTACAACAGGCACTACTGACATATTGGCCAACTCGGGTATATCCTAACAAGTAACAAACAAAAATTTGAATCAAGCAATACAGCAAAGCAGAAAACTGAACTATTTGTAATTCTGTAATATTACAGGTTGAGGGCACAAGCCAAGAAAGCAGCCCACATGCATTACATTTCACATGTACTAAAACACATTGGCTTACCATATGTTGCCATGAAGCCTCGCTGCTGTTGCAATGTTCTTTGAAGATATTGTCAACATCCCGTGGTTGCAAATCTAGTTGTTGTAGTTTATTCTGCACCCTCTATTTAGGTAAAATTAATTTTAATTGCATGCACTGGTTCGAATTGATCACCAATGGTTGATCTATACTAACGAAAGAAGGGTGTGTGCTTACACGAAAAAATATGTGTTTCACTCTATTTTTATGCTTGTTCGAGGTGCCATCCCCAAAAGAACACATATTTTGCCTGATGGGGTTTTTAGCTCCATAATTAATAGAAGCATCAAATTAGTCATGCAACTTGGGAAGATCAAGAACGCACAAAAAAGTAATGAACAGAGGCTCGGAGCAGTGATGTAATAACTAGCATCAGAAAGTGTAGGGTGAAACAAACAAAAAGCAGTGGAACCACATGCTAGTTTGTTGATGTGTAATTAAGCATAGAGAACATGAAGCAATCTGATGGAACTAATAGGTGGCATCAGAAAAACACCATTATCATAAATATAGCATGTAAGAAGTAAAATAGTAGGCACTAATATCTAGGAAGTATAGTAATACTTATGACAAAGCAAAAGCATTGTAACTATATGTGCACTGGTTTGTAATTTAGCACATGTAACATGTTCACTGCCAGAAGTATGGCCCTACAGGTACAAGCAGAATAACGCGTCTCATGAAAAATTCAATGATGCCCTGAAGAAATTCAAAGGTGCGGTGCTTATGATAAGAAAGTGAACATACGCGTCAGCCGTTGGATAATTGTACCTGATTCTCGACGGCGTATGGGTATTGTTGTCATACTTGATAGCCAAGGATCGTCGCTGGTGCTCGTGTTGCGGTTGAGTTAGGGTCGGGTGTCGCCGTTGCTGAAGTGGCTCTGGTGCTTCGGTTGTGGCGCCTGTCGACATACAAGAAAGCTCATCTATGGTAAGTGAACAGTTCCACGATAAAGAAGAGAAAAACCGAAGGAGTACCAATTGAAATAACCTGATGAGGTTGCGGCGTCAGTAAAGCAGGGCCGGTGGAATTGAATATGGCGTCCGTGGAGCGGGTCCGGTGCAATGGACAAAGGAGTCGACGAAGCCGGTGGACAGTGCTTTCGGTGAGGCGGATCTATTGCGGCAGACGAGGGCTTGTATGAAGGGACAGCGATGGGGCAGATGAGGGAGTCGGTGAGGGGCCTACACTCTGGTGGATGAGGGCGCCGGTGAAACAGATCCGGTGTGGTGGACCATGATGGCGGCCAAGGAGATCTGGAGTGGTGGACAAGCCAGTCGCTGAAGCGACTCCAGTGAGTGGCCAGTTGGTAGTTGGGGGTTCCAAGGTGTGAAAGGTAGATCCGGTAGTGTGTGAGGTCCACCGCTGCAGCGGCCGACTAGATTTGGCGGCTTGGCGTGGTTGGGGCGGGGAGGGGAAGGGGAGGGGCTCTGGGGAAGAATGTTGGGAGCAAAGAGGGGAAAACAATGGATTTACCAAAGCAGCCCTTTTTTGTTCATGTGGCAGGGGTAAAACAGGAATATCGCAGGGCTAAACTTTTGGGCGCCAGATATTTCGACGTGAGCGGGAAGGTTGAAAGCTTTTGGTTCCTAAAATTAAGTGTTCTGCTCTTGTACGGTCGATTATGATATCATGGCCGAGAATTTATTTGTTTTGCACGCAAAAAGTGCAAGTTTCGAAAATCAATGTCTCCAACTCGAAACTTAGATTGTCCATTCAATTCAAATATGGATCATTGAGCTAGTGGAAGCAAATACCATCATATGGTCCAATTAAAATGAAATTCCAAATGTGTTTATCATAAATATGATGACAAAAATAGAAATGTGTATGTGTATGAATAAAGTGGATGATTATAAGGATTGAAAATGCACGTATGTGTATATCTCTAGGTTTGATATATGAATTTGAAATCACGAAATCCCGTCTTAAAAATGTACCTCCATTTAAATGAATTACAAAAGCTAATAATGGAGTCGAATTCCAAAATTCCAATCTTAGGTTTGTAGGTCTGGTACTTCAAAGTATATCACGCATGTTCAAAAGTATCATTATCTCATAGTCCAAACTATGAAACAAATTGATCAACCATGAGTGCACACACTATTGACCATATATATCTTAGTTACGCTGAAGTTTCTCAAATATAGACACCTCACTCATTATCTGAAGCCACCCACCCCATCCCCGCCCCACCCACAAGTCATCCTCTCCCCAGACACGAATATAGGAGCACATTAACACCCCCACTCTTCTAAAGTCCGGACCCCAATATAAGTCTCTATCACTTTGTCTCTCGGGCATGCACACATCTCTTCCCCCACTCTCTAGGTCTCCCGGCATATCTATTTCCCAAGCACACGCACTATATAGAGTGTAACTTTCCCCTACACACATAATGTCGCCCCCAAATGTCTATCTCCTTAGATATGTGGCTCTCGCACACTCACCTCACTCACCACCCCCACTGCAAACAATCACCCTTTGTCTCCTTGTGCACCACTCTCCTCTTTCTATCTCTCCCACATGCGGACCCACCCCAACTCCTTCCCTATATACATATATGTCGTGACTCTTTCCATAGCTCCCTAACGTACCATCATTCTCAATCTCGCACGTTGTTCTCTACACTATCTATTCTAGATCTCTCGTGAAGTCTCTATCACACACACGATGACTCGCTTCCCTTGCGTCTTCGTACAGAGGCCACTTTCGAACAACATCAACCTTGCCTCCCTATGGACACGCCACTTCCGCAAACAAATGACACCTCTCTCCCCCCTCTCTTCCTCTCTCTCTCTCTCCGTCGCTAGCTCTCTCCCTCGCTCTCACACCCCTCTCCCACACACACTCGATGTCTCTTCCAAATAATCTGCTCCCCGCCGGCACCCATGCTATCCCGCTACTACACATGCCATTGTCTCTCTTTGACACACATGTCACACCATTCCCCTTACCTACTAGGTTTACATCATTAGTGGTCTCTCTTCTCCACATACACACACACACCCGCACAAACACAGACAGACACGCACAAACACCCATTTATCTGGATCCTTCCTTTAAGACACACAGCCTTGCATATTCTCTCCAGCTCTAGGTATGTATATATCCCCTATCTCTAGCTCACATGCACACCAAAATTGTCCATCTCTCTAACTCACACATCTCTCCCCATGTCCGCATGTGTATCTCACCCACTCACTCTCTGATTATGTCTATGTGTGTCCACGTTACACAATACAAAACCCCATGCACATGTATCTCTCTCTCTATCCTCCACACATAGAGACACAAAGAATCTCTTATCATTGCCTCAGTCTCTACACGTATCACACACGCACGTTGTCTCTCTCTCTCTCTCGCACACATGCTCAACAATGGTTTTCCTGTGAATAACTTACCGTCTATTCATCAACAGTTGTGGTAGTACGGCGAACACGAGATGTGAAAAGGAATAAATCTACATGTGTGTAGATGACCTAGTATATGACTACTAGGCCTAGAGCAAACCGAAAGTGCGCCGCCGTCACCCCCTCCTTATCGGTGATGGGAAAACCTTTGTTTTACACAGTCAAGAAGTCATCGTGCTAAGGCCCCACATGCTCAGCCTTTGAATAGAATGTAGATTCAAGTTAATGGAAACAAGTATCGATAATACATTTGTATCTCCATATTTATATCTCCTATCTTATAAAAAACCGAGTTGGTGATGATGGTATGCCTGCCATCTTGCAATATAGACCGTCCGATCTATATCTGGCCAATAGAAATTAAACTAAAAGATACCCGCACCTCTCTCCACATTTGCAGAAAAGGCCTTCCCTCATTAATCCTTATCTCCCACAACCTCATTCTTGAGCAATTAAAAAAGGAAGCCTCTGGAACAAAGTGTCATGGTGGTCGCTGCCGGCGTCGTCCATCCCCATGCCTCCACTCAGTCCGACCACCAATCACCACCACGCCCCACTCCTCCCCACCTTATCTCTCATCTTTCTCGAGATATCATTAGTTTTTACACATGGGATTACTCCTACATGGGTCAATCAGAACAGGTGTTTTCTAAAAAAATGCATCTTGATGTTCCATGCAATGCACGGGCATCTTGCTAGTACTCCTACAGAAGATTTAGTTGGTGATGATGGTGTGCCTGCCCTCCATCATTTCTGACCATTAGATCTACATCTAACGACTATGAGGTAAGTTGTTTCCTTTTCTCAACAACATCCCACTTCTCTACCAATTTCCAAAAAAAACCTTAATTAGTATCTTAAAACCAACCAAATCCCTCCCTCACCTCATCAAAACAGCCCAAGGAATATATTCTGATTGAAACATAATATATTTCTAGTGATATATGCATATCAAAATTAGAGTGTTTTCCATCAAGTTTGTGAATAAGTATTATTCTAATTATGATCTGTTGCAACAGACGTGAACATTGATAGTATTTCCAACCATGGAAAAATGATAGTATTTCCGTAGTTTCGAGTTTTCCATCAAGATATTAGTCACTCATGGTTGATATTTAGTTTGAATTACGTACACATAGGCATTATGTAACTAGCTGTGCTTATTGGCTTCCAAAGCTTAACTTTCACTCCTACTTATAGTATGTAGAGTATTTAAAAAATATTACCACTTTCAATCAGCCCTAGTGAGGGAGTCCTGGATTAGGGGGTCCCTAGACAGCCGGACTATATCCTTTGGCCGGACTATGAAGATACAAGATTAAAGACTTCGTCTCGTGTCCGGATGGGACTCTACTTGGCGTGGAAGGCAAGCTAGGCAACAAGGATATGTATATCTCCTCCTTTGTAACCGACCTTGTGTAATCCTAGCCCTCTCCGGTGTCTATATAAACCGGAGGGTTTTGGTCCGTAGGACAACATACAATCATACCATACGCTAGCTTCTAGGGTTTAGCCTCTCTGATCTCGTGGTAGATCTACTCTTGTACTACTCATATCATCAATATTAATCAATCAGGACATAGGGTTTTACCTCCATCAAGAGGGCCCGAGCCTGGGTAAAACTTCGTGTCCCCTGCCTCCTGTTACCATCCGCCTAGATGCATAGTTTGGGACCCCCTACCCGAGATCCGCCGGTTTTGACACCGACATTGGTGCTTTCATTGAGAGTTCCTCTGTGTCGTCACCAGAAGGAAGGATGTCTCGTCTCGTCTTTAAAGACGGTACTACTGTCGGGGGAGCTTTGGCTATTGGCCAAACTCTCCGGCTAGGCGGTTTCATCATGACCGCCTGTTCGGCCGCCGCGCCGACGATGACTTCTCGGGTCATCGAAAACAGCCTCCATGTCAAATCGGCACTCGCCGAACAGATGGATCCAATGGAGCCCGCCTCCTTAAACGAGCTCTTAGATCACATTGCCGCCTTGGGAGTCGCTACGGACTATGATCGGATTGGGCTTAAACCCGATCAAAGGGAGATTAACTCTCCAGCTGTCACCCATCATATTGCAGTGGTGGAGGAACAATGCGGCGACCTTTCCTCCATCTTGAGGACCAACTATGTCCGGATTCCCGAGCTCTCTGAGCCGGACGCCCATTCGCGGGAGGAAAACATCCAATCCCTGAACTTAGAGTCAGGCAGCGGGCCAGGATTATCAGGTCACACCCCGGAAATGGAACTTCCCAAATTGGAAATTCCTCGGTCCCTGGATCCCATATCAGGTGAGGGTTCGGATTCAATTCCACCCACCCACCCAAACATAAGCGATCTTTCACACATCATGCAAGAGCCCCAGGAAACAGTACATCACTATTGGGCCAGATTCCTCCTTGCGATGAACAAGGTTAAGGACTGTCGCTAGGAAGAGGCAATCCTATTTTTCTGCAATAATTGCACGAACAAGGGAATCCTTAACGCCATAAATCTCCGTGAGATAACACGCTTCGCTGACTTGGCGTCCATAGTACGAAAGTACTGGGCGACAGAAAGTGCTTGGAAAACAGAAATAAACTTTTGGGATAATCCGGACCTAAAAACAAACCCAGTCCAAAACAAAAGGGTGCATTATCACAATACACCCGGGTCAACTACCAAAAAGCAAAAACCCTCTACAGGGTATGGAACTGTACTGGAAGGATGGCTCAACGGACCCTGCAAAATTCATAGTACAGCAGATACAATACCAACGCACAGCCTTAGAGCATGTTGGATAGTCTGGCAGGTGGCCAAAAGTGGTGAGGATCTACTTCTCCCAAATACCACAGAGCACCATCCCGTGGATAACAATACGGTGTTAACGGTCTTCGAGACCTTCGCATCAAATAATAGACGCAAGCGAACACTCCGCAGCATGGCCAAAATCTGCCACGTAGCAGCAATAAATCCATGGAGTGACACGGCTATTACCTTCAATGCCAGTGACGAACCTAAATTCCGAACAGCCCGAGCACCAGCCGCATTGCTCCTCAGTTCAATCGTCAACGGCTTTCGACTCACTAAATTACTCATGGACGGCGGCAGCGGATTAAACCTCATCTATGAGGAAACTCTTCAAAAGATAGAAATAGACTGGAACCGCATTGAGCAAAGTAACACAACCTTTAGAGGAATCATCCCCAGTCAGGAAGCACGCTGTGCTGGGAAAATCACACTAGATGTGGTATTCGGCACGCCGGATAATTACAGGTCCGAAGAAATTACATTCCAAGTGGCCCCGTTCAGCAGTGGTTATCACGCTCTTTTAGGACATGAGGCATTCACAATCTTCCAAGCTGTACCACATTACAGGTACATGAAGCTCAAAATGCCCGGGCCCAACGGAATCATCACTCTCGCCAGCGATCCGGACACAACACTCCGCGCCGAAAACAAAACAGCCGCATTGGCCCTCGAGGCATTATCCGAAGCCCTCTCGGCCGAGGAATTAACCATGCTACGCTCAACAGTGGATAGGGATGATGTGATACTCGACTAGAGATCCAAGTCCACCTCTTTTAAACCAGCGGATGAAATAGTCAAATTCCATGTCCACCCAACGGACCCTACAAAAATAGCCTCCATCGGGGCACAACTAAGCCCCGCCATGGACACCGCACTACGAGAGTTCCTGCGTGAGAACTGGGACATATTCGCCTGGCATCCCTCAGACATGCTAGGAATCCCACACAGGCTGGCCGAGCATAGCCTCAATATACTAAAGGGATTCAAGCCGGTCAAGCAAGCTCTTCGATGTTTCTCCGAACCTAAGAGACAGGCCATGGGAGAGGAACTAGCCAAGTTATTGGAGGCCGGATTCATCAAAGAAATAAAACACCCGGACTGGCTAGCAAACCTGGTGATGGTACCAAAGAAGGACAAATCTTGGCGCCTTTGTGTCGATTTCAAAGACCTCAATAAATCTTTCCCAAAGGATCCCTTCCCCCTCCCACACATCAATCAAATCATTGATGGTACCACAGGACACAAGTCATTGTGTTTCCTCGATGCATACTCCGGTTACCACCAAATCAAGATGGCGGAGTCCGACCAAGCCGCAACGGCATTCATCACACCATACGGTCCCTTCTGTTTTAACACAATGCCTTTTGGGCTCAAGAACGTCGGCGCAACATATCAGCGCATGATTCAGACATGTCTGGAGAAACAAATCAGCAAAACAGTAGAGGCATACGTAGACGATGTGGTTGTTAAAACCAAACACGTCGACTCTTTGATAGCCAACTTGAGGCTCACATTCGACAACCTCCGTACATACGACATCAAGCTCAATCCGGAAAAATGCGTTTTCGGCGTACCAGCCGGAAAGCTCCTCGGTTTCATTGTCTCCAGTAGAGGTAACAAAGCTAATCCAGCCAAAATCCGAGCTTTGTCATAGTTGGCTACACCAACAGACCTCAAACAAATCGAGAAGTTAACTGGATGCATGGCGGCTCTAAGCCGCTTTATCACCCGCTTAGGAGAAAAAGCTTTACCCCTTTATCGCCTTCTTCAGCGCACCGAACACTTTGAGTGGACGGACGCTGCCACAGCCGGATTGGGAGAAATAAAGGCCATTTTGGCAACCAACCCAGTCCTGGCCGCACCAAACATTGGTGAACCAATGCAATTGTACATTGCGGCAACTCATCAAGTTGTAAGCGCAGTGCTCGTCGTCGAAAGAGAAGCTGCCGGACATAAATTCCCTCTTCAAAAGTCGGTATACTATGTATCCACTGTCCTCACTCCATGCAAATCATGGTACCCACATTATCAAAAGATAGCCTATGCGGTGTTCATGGCGTCCCGGAAGCTACGACACTACTTTCAAGAGTGTTCGATTACGGTAGCCTCGGAAGTGCCACTTAATGATACTATAAACAACCGCGACGCTACGGGCTGGATTGCCAAATGGGCCATTGAGCTCCTCCTGTTCGACATAACATACAAACCCCGACGAGCCATTAAATCACAAGTATTGGCCGACTTCGTCGCCGAATGGACGGAGGCCGAACTCCCTAAAGAGTACGGCGCATAATCCAACTGGATCATGCACTTCGACGGTTCTAAAATGCTGGCCGGTCTAGGGGCTGGCGTCGTCCTGACATCCCCAACCGAGGATACCGTTCAGTACGTACTGCAAATATTGTATACAGACTCCAACAATGCAGCCGAATACAAAGCTCTGTTGCATGGTCTTCGGATGGCAGTCTCCATGGGCATTCAACGCCTGGAGGTGCGTGGGGATTCAAACCTCGCAATATACCAAATAAATGGAGACTTTGACACCGAAGATCCAAAAATGGCGGCCTATCGAAACGCCGTCCTAAAAATGTCAGCTCATTTTGAGGGGCTCGAATTTCACCATGTGGCTCGAGAAGGGCCTTCCGCACAGGATTCTTTTGGCCAACAGCCCGGGCAGACGCACAGGACTTGATCTAACGTTGCGCCGGTTACCAGCTCTTTGCAAATCAAAGCCACATGCCACCCACCACCCTCCAAACAATCCCCATTACATGGCCCTTTGCGGTCTGGGGGCTTGACATGGTTGGACCCCTTAAAGGGGAACCCACAAGAAAAAATACTTACTGGTCAAGGTGGAAAAATTCACCAAATGGATAGAGGCCAAACCTGTTAAAACAGCCGAATCCGGACCGGTGATAGACTTCATATCCGGGGTTGTACACAGGTATGGCGTCCCCCACAACATCATCACTAACAATGGCACGAACTTCACGGCCGACGAGGTAAATCTCTGGTGCAGCAAAATGGGCATCAAGCTCGATTATGCTTCAGTCTATCACCCACAAACCAACGGTCAAGTCGAGCGAGCAAACGGTCTTATAATGAGCGGCATTAAACCCAGATTAGTGCGTTCCTTAACGGAGTCTGACACGCACTGGGTAGAGGAGCTCGACTCCATACTCTGGGGGCTGCAGACCACGCCGAATCGTAGTAGCGGATATACACCATTCTTTATGGTGTATGATGCAGAGGCAGTCTTGCCCTGCGACATAATTCATGACTCACCTCGAGTGCGCATGTACGAAGAAAGAGAAGTCGAGCTCGATCGGCAGGACAGTCTGGACACCTTGGAGGAGGAGCGCGACGTAGCCAAAGCCTGTCCCGCATTTTATCAGCAACAGGCTCGTAGATACGAAAGCAGAGAAATACAGGCCAAAACATATAAAGTTGGCGAACTAGTTCTACACCTGCCGGATAAGAAAAAGAACAAGCTCGAGCCCAAATGGGAAGATCCCTTCATTATTGACCAAGTTCAAACCGGTGGAGCGTACCGACTACGGGATGCATCGACTAGTCGACTCGAGCCGAACCCATGGAACGCGGCCAGGCTCCGAAGATTCTATGCCTAGCACAGGACTCTATGTTAGTCCCCTCCCTTTGTCCATTTTCTGCATATACATCATCTGTCTTGTTTCCCTTTCTTTCTTTCTCTTATTATTTCTCTAGGCAGTCAAGGGTCACCTTGTTCCTCACTTGTACATTACAGATGCGCTAGTCGCACTCTTCATACCTGGGGGCTTCTTTCACAGAAGCTTAAATTATTTATCTGGGCCTCACGCCCAACACATGTGTTATACTTCCGCATGTACCTTTTTTCACCATTATATGCATCGATATGACTTAAGCTTTGGCCAAGCTGGGTTGCCTGGCTCTTGTATTTATGCCCTACGTTCCCGTTAATTCGGCTAGAGCATAAGGGGAGCACCTCTGCGATTGTTACTACCGGGTCAGCCGGATGTGTACCTCAGACTGGGTGAAGCCGAAAGCTAGCGTTCTTAAGGGAATATTCGGTCGGTGAACAAAAGATGATTTTTATTTATTGTCCATATCAGCCCCCAGATGCTTTTTCTGCGTTTCTTATCGCAGTCCAGACATGCACTTTAGGGAATGCTTACCCAGGGAAAGGAACCCTTAACGGAACTATTCTCCCTGGAAGATGTTTCTTACTACCCATGTAATATAACATAAATAGTTGGGCACTTGTCTAATAAAGCACTAATGACACCTATGCCTGGTCTCCATGCATACCCCAGTTTTATACAACTGAGCGGGTATTCGGATTCACTCCGGACTATCGGGCCTGGAGGTTGAAGGGAAAAGGTCCGCAACGACAAATGATCTACAATCCGGCTAGAAGGCATTATACATGTCACTTTAATTACATAGTCATGCGGACTGACTAAATTCCTCCTCTATACCATCCAACAGGCGGTCCAGCTTACAATCCTATTGAGAATACTTTGCGGCTAATTCTACTTGCACATAAACTAAGCTAACGGGGATCGCTTTTCCGTCGGGCCCCACAGGTCCGACCTCGGCCATCTGATTTGGGTCTGCCTTGGTATACCGCATCTTCACCATGGCCCAGGCTTCTTTGGCACCCTGTCGGTAGGCTGATATTTTCCATAAAAGGAAGCGCCGCCATGCTCCCTTCAGCTTCTCCGTAAGCTTTGCAACGCCTTCTGGCAGGGAGACGGACGACCACAAGGCCTGGGCAACGCCCTGCATCACCTGCCGAACTTGTTCATGCAGATGTGACAGCTCGGACAGAAGATCACCCGCAGACCCGGGCATTTCCTCTGCGGGACGACCCGTCAGCATACCTACAGACATAACGCTGTTAGACAGCTTCTTCGCCGAACTCCTTCAAAAAGGATTCGTTCAAACACTTACTGAAAATGCCGCACCGAAGCCGCTTATTCTCCTTCTCGGAGTCCGCAAGCTGGCCCCGAATGTCTTTTAGTTCCACGTTCAGCTTAATGTTGGCGGCTTGGAGATTTTTTCTCCAGCATAACCTTAGTCAGCACGTGTTTGCCAGCCTCTAGCTGTCGCATAACATGGTGGTCCCCCGGACTTTCTCCGGACTCATCTGCAAAATCAATTGTCAGATCTGCAGACACGCCGCACACTATATGGTAACCGCCATTCTTTAAAGTAAATGTTTCCAGCGGGAGGCTTTTTTTGTTCCTGCAATGCGGCAAGAGCGGCCCCCAGTTGGGTCTTGCATTCCTCCAGCTCTTGGGACAGCCTAGTATTCTTCTCTGTAAGAACCTGCACATTAAAGATGATCCTTAAATCAGTTCTGCTAACTGTTTCAAGTCTCAGGGGCTACTGATACATATAAATCGTCAGATTTACTCACCTGTACATCCTTTACATACTGATCCGTGGCTCTAGCTAGACCATCTTGAGCAGCACGGAGGTACGCCTCTCCAGAATTGAAGGTGTCGAATGCCTCTGGTGAGAAACAAGCGTCGCGGAGTATGGGCCGGCAGCGCCTATGATTCATGGCGCTTTCGACTTCTGAGTTTGTAGCGGATAATCTATCCGCATCCTCTATAGGGGGATTATCTGTCGCCTGCCCCATATCGCCTTCCGCCTCCATGTCCGGTCCTGGCGCCCGACTGGTGGAAGCTTGATTGGCAGCAACGCCGGACATATTCCAGCGAGCGTTCTTTCTGTTAAAGAAACGCAGGCGTCATTACATTTTGAGAAAGACGACAACCACGGAGTGGGGTTTTTCCTATACCTTTGCGCCGGCGTATCCGTCCTGACCGCTTTCCTTTTTGGCCTACCTGGCCTCGGTACCTCTTATTGGCGAGTTGCTGCGGGTTTGGTAGGGCGTCCCGAATGCCTTCCCTGTAAAAGATGCCATGTGTATATGGTGGGTGAAGTGCCTAAAAGGGGATCCTAGTTTTGGAGTTGGGACTTTTTGATTTTTCTTACCTGCGATGCAGGGAGCAATCCGGGATAGTCGGCCGTAATGGCCACCAGGGCATCGTCGCAGCTTAACTGATAGAACTGTCGGTCTATCAGTTCCACGGAGATAACCGGATCTTCTTCAAGTCCGGAATCGAGGGCCCGGTCAGGGTCCTCTGGTTGTGGAGAAGGGCTGCTGACCTCCTTTATGGCTTTTCGCAGTTCCTGCCGCAAAGTGGCAAGGTGAATACTTACGGTTAAGAATGCGGGAAAAATGGGGGCAGGGAGATATAACTTACCCAGCTTGGAGGATTGTACATGGAGAATCCATCCCGTGGCTTAATGCGGCTGAACTCCTCTTCCTCACCCTTGAACAGTTCGAACAGAATTTTTGCTAGAGCGGCAGCATTGTCCGGACCCTTACACCCGCAGCGGGTGGCGTCATCCGCCCCGTTATAACACCACAAGGGGTACCCACGATATTGAAGTAGCTACACTCCCCGCATTATGCAAATCGAGATAACTTCGATTATTGTCAATCCTGATCGAGCCAGTGCTTTGATCCGGTTCATCAGATAGAGGACTTCTCCGTTGTCTTCCGCCTAGGGGCTCCGTGGGCTCCAACTTCGGCGCTTCTTCAAAGGAGCATTGTTGAACTCAGGAAGACCCCGCCGAACAGGGTTGGAAGGGGGACGTCCTCCATATAAAAACATTCTGACGGCCAGTCTTCGGACGGCTTCCTTAGGGTACCGGGCAGGTATTCGGTATCAGCGATGCGCCATATTTCGGCTCCGCCCACTTGATAAAGTGATTCCCTTTGTGTGCGAGGGACAAGGCAGAATAGCCTTTTCCACAGCTCGAAGTGAGCCTCGCAGCCTAGGAACAACTCGCAGAGAGCAACATAGCCGGCGATATGTAGAATGGAGGCAGGGGTGAGATTGTGTAATTGGAGACCGTAGAACTCCAGGAGCCCGCGGAGGAACGGATGAATTGGAAATTCGAGTCCCCTTAGTAAGTAAGGAACAAGGCAGACCCGTTCCCCCATGGAGGGACAAGGAAAGCTCTCCTCTTGCGCCCCTCCATTGTAGGTGGCAAGCCCGGCTCGAACGGGCACCATATACGCCAGAGGGAGAAATCCCTTAGTCTGCAGCTCGACTAATCGACTATGCGGGACTGAACACCTCTCCCAATCATCAAGCTTAGGGCTACGGGGGCGGGAAGAGGAGCTGCGGAGGTCGGCCATGTTGGAGTGGATCTTTCTGAAACACGCTCTGATGAACTCTCGCTGGGGGTGGATGGTATGGATCGGATCTAAGAATCCCCATTCCTTTAATAGACAATTTATTTATCTGGCTAGGGGGTGAAGGTAAAAACACCCTGGCGCCTCGTATTCATTCGACGCGTGGGAGAAAGCCCTTATTGGGCACAGAAGCCAAGAGGTTCAACATTTATGGAGCCGGACACTGCTTACGAACACTTGAAAGTTGGAGAAGAACCCGCCTTGCATTACCGAAGACAACACTGTGCACCGGACTCATCGTCATTGAAGCCTGGTTCGGGGGCTACTGAGGTCGTCCTGGATTAGGGGGTCTCCGGACAGCCGGACTATATCCTTTGGCCAGACTATTGGACTATGAAAATACAAGATTAAAGACTTCATCTCGTGTCCGGATGGGACTCTACTTGACGTGGAAGGCAAGCTAGGCAATATGGATATGTATATCTCCTCCTTTGTAACCGACCTTGTGTAACCCTAGCCCACTCTGGTGTCTATATAAACCGGAGGGTTTTGGTCCGTAGGACAACATACAATCATACCATAGGCTAGCTTCTAGGGTTTAGCCTCTCTGATCTCGTGGTAGATCTACTCCTGTACTACTCATATCATCAATATTAATCAAGCAGCACGTAGGGTTTTACCTCCATCAAGAGGGCCCGAACCTGGGTAAAACTTTGTGTCCCCTACCTCCTATTACCATCCACCTAGACGCACAGTTCGGGACCCCCTACCCGAGATCCGCCAGTTTTGACACCAACACCTAGGAAGAAACTATTGTACAAAAAATTGTAAAAAACATACCCAAAATTTCTTAATCCGCGGCAAAAAACTACTATCTAGTGTCGATTAGGTTCGTTTAAACCCATTTATGACAGGGTTAGCCCACACGTCCGTGCTGACGTGGCTGCTTAAACCAACACATTTTGTTTGATTGTTCACATGAGGGACCCACATCTGACCTTCTATCATGTTCTTCATCCTCCAATCCTTATTTTTCCTGAACATTACTTCAAACAGTTCTTATGCGTGTTCTTCAGTGGCCCCGGGGATGAGCGAGCTGGTCACCGCTCCACCAGACTCGCCGGACGCCGCGCTGGCCTTCGCTCGAGCCAGATGGCTGGCTTTAGTGCCGTGCGAGCAAGCCGCCGCACCGTCGTGCCAACTTAGCTAGAAAACCCTGCAAACAAGTAGCTGGATGCATCCAGCAAGGTGTGTACTATCTTAGCTAGCTAGCAGCCGGAGTGCTAGACGGAGCTGGCATCTGTGGGCTGCCGCAGGATGGGATCTGCGCTGCCGGTGCTTTTGACCTTGCCTTCTACCGACAGCGGTAGCAGCGACCCATCGCCGAGGATGACTAGGTGGATGGGCCGGAGGTAGGAGATCACTCGGGGATTTTTGCCAGACTGACATGTAGGTCCCACAAGTCATAACACCTAACTTGCCGGTCAAATAGAAGGAGTTGACTTAAGGGGCAACATGGGTTGAAACGTGCCTATAATGACACTTTGTAGAGTAATCATTTCTTGGTATTAGTGGTTTCTTGTAAGGAACAATGTACTAGCGACAGAAGGCGATTCTAGGTTGCGTTCTACTCCAATGAGTACTAGTAGTGGTCGCGGGAGCATATAGCTCATTTTGTGGGTTCAATCCCGGCCGAACGCACGACGGCCTTTTTTAAATAGTAATCTCGCTGGGAGCCAATATTGTACACTGGTAGTTTGACTTTTGAAGTCGAACGGACGTGTCGTGCCACAATCTGGGTGCATTGGATAGCCCAGCCACGTGAATGGGTTTTCCCTCCCATCATCTCGTGGTTCGCGTACTAGAGTAGTACTCCTAAATTCAATTCACACCATGCAAAATTTCTTGCCTGCGTGCTCGCCCTAGCCACACCTCTCTTGCAGCTTCCTAATCAGCTACCATATTTAAACTAGCGCCTCCTAATTAAGATCGGGGAGCCGGAAAATCCTGGTGCGGCATTGGGAACTGTCCAATATGGCTCTGTAGGTAAAGTGCTACTCTACTACTCTGTAGCTTGTGGCACTGCATGCATGGACTTCGCTCCTTTATCGGCTCTATAAAAGAAATTCCTCTTGACGTGATCTTGTTGTTGTTTTGAAATGAAGGCAAAAGCTTTGCCTCATCTCATTCATAAAGAAGGAACTAACAAAGTTCGAGGAGATCCATTACACCTCCACAAATGGAAGCGAAAAGCCTAGTCTCACTGTATCAAAGAACTCAAATGTTCTGCCCCGCCGTAACCGTCGCTGATAAATAGGTTGCTAGTGTGTGTGCGACAGGAGCGGCTGAGTAGGCTAGCTACGCGCATGAATAGAGCGCGGAGAGTATGCACTACGCAGGTGTACCTTCCCTGCATTGATAGTACAACAATGGTTCTAGAGAATAGTAGTACCGTCCACTTGCAACTGTAGCTCCTTGGCCTTGAGGTTCAAGAGTTCAAAACTAGTGCACTATAGAAGTACAATACATCACACTACTGGTTGAGAAAGTAGTAGTACTACTACTACAGTACTACATAGTAAATAATAGCCTCACCATCGCGGGGCACGAGGCACTACCACTATGTGTGCCCGCATAACTTCCTTAGCGAAGGGACGAGGCCCTGCGGTTACGCTTTTATCTCCTGCTCGCCAGTTCCCCTCCCCCCGAAGAGACCAAGGCAGTTCATCGATGCTCCCATGGATTCGCCAGGTGGTTCTCCTCCTCATCGGGGATGGGAGACCTTGGACAATGATCCTTTGGGAGAAATCGCATGCTGCTCCGATGTCCTCACCGCCGCAGGACTCGGTGCTTCCTGCACCAACTTTTTTAAGATGGTGCTTAAACAGGCTTGGGAAAAGGCCATGCTTGTTGGTCTTCCATGCGTCCACGAGGAGAAGGTTATTCTATGGGATCCATTGAACGGTTCATCGCTCCTTGGCCATGCTTGCACTTTGACTCCGCTATAGTTGCCGATGTTGAAAGGTAGTCGGATTTTGTCCGATGAGCAGGTCAGTCATGGAGTTTGATCATGTAGTGTACATGACAAATATAGTACTTAGTTATTCCATCCCGTAATTTCTCTGCTGCTAACCGTCTTATATATAGGTCTCGGTTGGTGCCAACGAAGATTGGCTTGCATAACTCCTGCCGGATACCACCATCATTTTGCACAACATCCACAGCAGTGCGGCCCTTCCCGTAGACCCGTTCTCCACCATTGGGATCGGCCTTCCGGACTGGCTGGGCTTGAATACGTATGATGATGCATACATGAGATTGAAGAAGATAGAAATTGCAGACCCGCCGACAAAGCGACACGGTTATGACAATTACTACCTCATCGCGGTTGTCGGTGTACACAAGTAGGGGCTCTCCTTTTGACCTCTTTACTTGTGCACGGGCAGTTAGAGCCACGCGCCCGGCCACACTTAAATGGGAGAGGAGGGAAGCAAGAGAGAAGCCAAGGCACAAGACGACCAAGGCGATGCCAAGACCGGAAGCACAGGAGGGCAAGAGGGCGAGGTGGACTCCCTCGGCAAGATCCTTGCCAAGGCGGCCCCATGCAGCCCCGGCAAGAGCCTTGTCGGGGCAACTTGCCCGATGCCAGCGGAGTGAACTACCCTCGAGCCCACCGGCTCCAACATAACCAGCTGCGTTGGAAACAGGGCTCGGGAGGCGCCTCTGTGGTGGCATGCAAATCATCGTCATACTCATAAATATTTGAGTTCAGATGAGGACTAGAAGACGGCGACCCTCGGCAGGATCCTAGCCAAGGAAATCCACAAGACCCCCGGCAAGACCTTGCCGGGGATGACAGCAATGCCACGGCACGACCCTTGCCGAGGGCGTCAGCAGGGCCACTGCCAGGCCCGCACCAGCAAAGACTCCATTGTCGTTCGCATGCAGCCACCAGCCCAACCAGCTGGGCAGGCACCTGCGTGGCAACATGCAGCTTCCAGGCCAACTCAGCAAGCACCTATGTGGCGGCATGACGATCTTCCTAAAGGCCCTACCACCGCGCCACCTCAGCTGCCTGCCTCCGTACATGGCGATGCATGCATCGCCAGCCTGGGCGCGTGTCAAAGCGAGGCGAAGCGATGACGGACAGGACGGGCCTCATTCCTGTCCCTGATAAAGCTAATGGACACCTACATAGCGCATTTATTGTGCTTAGTCCCATAATGTCGTGCGATAAGCTCGCGCACTGTAGGCCTTTCCACCTCCTGTGTGCCACTGTGACAGCCCCTTTTTCCTATAAAAGAAGGCCCGAGGCGACCAGGAGAAGGATTCGGCTTTTTGGAACAGGGCGGCCACCGTAGCTAGTTCAGAAAGCTCAAGAACACTCCATACATCCACCAAAGCAGGACTAGGGTTTTACGCATCCTCACGGCCCGAACCTGGGTACCGATCCCTGTGCTTGCTCTTAGACCTGCTCTTCTCACGACCCCGCGCCCGCCGACCGTAGAAGGGATCCCATTGGTGTCGTTCCCACCGGCATCTTTGGCGCGCCAGGTAGGGGGCGCAGTTGTGAGAAATTGGTCTAGCGGCCGGCTTAGCAGTTCCTCGTGGCCATGGCTTCCAGAGAAGAAGAATGCCAAGGGAACGACGCCGCCTGCAAGCGCGAAGGAGGCCGGTGCAGCGACGGGAAAGCTAAGTCATACAAAACCTTAACCAATTTCATTTTTATATATGAGGTTATTGTCCTCGAAGGTCTTGCCCTATTTATGAAAGCGTGCACGCAAAGTGGCCCTTCCACAATTGGCAACTCCCTTGTTCTGTTTCGAGTCCGCTCAATAGCTCAAGCGGCCGCATCAAGAGTGGCAGGATAGCCTTCCGCAATTGGCAACGCCTTCGATTCTGACTCGAGTCAAGCTCGACAGTTCGAGCGGCCGCGTTGAGAATGGTAAGGTGGTTCACTCTGCAGCAAGCACACCTAGTAGGCCATTGGGGATCGGTCCTCAAGGTGCCGCCCTGGGTTTACGTGTCGGCAAGCCTACCTATTTAACGTAGGGTAAACATACAAAGGGAAGATCGAACAGGAAGATAACCTGCATTGTACCAAAAGTGCTGCAGAGTTATATTACATCAATTGTTGCTGCAATTCTAACTAAAGATAAAAATTGTCTTGGTCATGAACCTGCAGCGGCAGTGGGAGACGGGGTGCCTAATCTCGGTGCTGGCCCTCCACCCTCTCGATTTCACCAATGTGGCTGATGATGAGCTTGATACGCTCCTTGAGCGCCGTGAGGTCCACACCCGCTGACAAGCTGTCCAGCACGACGTCGAAGTTGAGGTTGGGGTTCCAGTACGCCATCTTGGTGAGAACCTTGGTCATGGCACCCTGGCAAAGCCACCGGGCCTCATTGGCCAGCGAGGCCGCCCGGTTGGCACGAAGCCGCTCCAAGGCACCGACAACCCTCTCAAAGAACAGGGCCAGGCTGCAGTTGGCGCTCAAGTTCGGCTCCGGGGCGTACCTTACATCTGGTATCCCCATGGCAGCTAGCTGCGTGGTGGCCTTGTTGGCAACTGCGGCGAGGCGATTGAGCCAGCGGTTCTCGCCCTCCACGTCCTCCTTGTGGGCAAGGGCATCGTCCTTCCGCAGCCTCTTCTCGGTCTCCAGGTTCTTGGTCAGGGTCTCCTCGCGGGCCTTGCTCTCTGATAACATTCCCTCAAGACCCTGCAGCTTTAGCCTGAGGTCTTTGATGGAGTTGTTGGCCTCGGAGAGCTCCCCAGCCCTGCTGAGGACTGCGCCCTGCGCCTCCGTCAGAGCACTGTTGAGCGTGTCCTTCTCCTTGGACAGTGCCAGGACCTGGTTTTTCAGCCCGTCCCGCTCCACCTCTAGCTCCATCGTCTAGTCGGCGTGAACCTGGGCATGGGCATTGAGTGCCTCCATGTGCCTCTGCTCTAGCCCCTGGGTCCGCTCCATGACGAGCTTCTCCACCTCCTCATCCTTTCCACGGAGCGTTGCGGCAAGCTTCTCCTCACGCGCGGCAAGGTCCTCCTCTTGGGAGTTCAGCACGGTCAGGTGCTGGGCTCGAGCGGCCTCAGCTGCGGCGGCCAAGTCTCCGCCGTCTCCTGGGCCTTCTCAATGTCGGCCTTCTTCATGGTGAGCTCCACCTCGCGCTTGGCCAGCTCGCCCCAGGCGACCTTCAACTCCTCACCAGCTTGGCGGAACCAAGTCTGCCTCTCGGCGACACATACCTTGAGGTTTGCCTCCGCCTTGTCCATTGTTTCCACCCTAGACTTGGCCTTGTCCAGGCAGGCACGGTGGAGCACCTGGAGCTTCCGGAAGTTGGCACCCATGGCCTGGAGAGGTCGCTCCTCTTGAGAACCATCAGCACCGGTGCTCGGCTCGTCAACAACCTCGATCCCGGCGGCGGCAAGCACCTCTTCGTCGAAAACCTCTCCCTCGATGGGCGCCCTGGAGCTTTTCGACCCTGGGAGGTGGACGAAGAGGTCGTCGCTCATGCTCAGGTACCTACCAGAGACAGAGGCAGTAGAGAAGGAAGGCTGGTCATCAGCCCCCTCCTCCTTGGCAGCGGGCTCACTGGCCTCCCCGGCAGGTCCCTTGTCGGCCTCCTTAGCAGGAGCCTTTCCGGGCTCCCCGGGAGGCCCCTTGGCGGCGTCCTCGGCAGCAACCTTGGAGGCCTCTTCGGCGGCATTCTTCTCGGCCTCCGCTGCGGCATTCTTGGCGACATCCTCGATGATGGTGTCCAGGTCCTCCTGGTCCACCAGGAGAGGATCTGGGTATCGGAAGGGGGGTGAAGTGAAGCCCAGACCAAGATTCAAGAAGAACAAAAGAGAAGGGATGGAAGGCGAGTGGCTTACCCGTGCCGGGCTGGGAAGCAAAGGCCCCCTCTCCGCCAACATCAGGCGCCGAGGTGCGGCCGCCGGTGCCCAAGCTTGCCTCCTCCTCCTCCGTGTGCATGGGCTCGGTGCTTGGCGCCCTTGCCGGGGACGCCCCTCGGGGTGGCGTGGTTGACGGAGGAGGGGTGTTGGGGGTAGCCCTTAGTGGCTCCTCCTACTGTTGCCCTCCTCCTGCGACCACGGCAAGGTCAGCACGAAGGGTCATGCCCTAGGCACACGTCGATGGGGAGTGAGTGGCAAACTTACGCTAGGGGCTGCGCCCAAGGCTGCTATCCGGACTGGTCACCACCACTAGTGACACCTTAGAGGTGCCCGCCGGGGGCTGGCCGCCCGTCGAAGACCTGGCCCACTTCACCCTCTGGGCCAATGTCTCCATATCACTGCCAAGACGAAAACAAGTCAACATAAGAAGCACAATCAGTGGAGCTGAAGATGACGAAAGGAAACGGCACTTACTCGTCCTCCTCCTCCTCTTCTGCTGCCTTCCTCTTCCTCCTCGAGCTGAGAGACCCGAAGTCAAAGAAGACCTCCGTGTCGTCGCCTGCGAGAGGAGGGGAAGCAGGCGGAGTTGGGGTACGCTTGGACGAAGAAGAAGCAGATGCTTTCTTCTTTGCCACCGCGGCCTTCACCAACTTCTTCGCCGCTGCGGCCCTCGCTTGGCGTGCCGACGTCTCCTGGGTTGGCTGGGATGGCATGGCCCTGCCGGGCCAAATCAGCTCGCCGGAGGTGGCTCGTCGCTCGCCGGAGGTGGCCCGTCGCTCGCCGGAGGTGGCCCGTCGCAGGACTCGCCTTTTCCCCGCGGCTAGGGGCCCAGCAGTCTCAACCTCCTCCTCGGATGGCTCGTCGTTGTCATCTTCAATAAGAGGAGCCCTAGTGCCAGCGCTGCTGGCCTCCCTAGCAAACTCAGCCCACTGGGGGAACTCCTTCTCCTTTGCAGTCGTTGCAGCTTTGTCCTCCACGCCGCCGACGCTGCCAGCCTCCCTGGCGAGCTCCGCCTCCGTCGCCCTGGCAGCGATGTAGTCCAGCTCCGCATGGGTGGTGTCCTGGACGAGCCGCGGTTCCTTGCGGATGTACTTCTCTGCTAGGGTGTTAAAAAACTCCTGCACCTGCTCCTCTGGCGGCGCGACCCAGTTCCGGATGGGACCGTGCGCGTTGCTGTCCGGCATCATGGCGATGATGTTGGTCTTCCGCGAGTTGTTTCTCGGCGGGACCACCCCCACCGGCAACCCAAACAAGGGCCCCTTGACGACCTTGCCGGCCTTCGCAGCCTGGCGTACCTCTCGGCCCTGCCGTCGTGGTCCACATCGAGCTGGAAGACCCGCTGGCAGAAGTGGGCGTGTGCCAACATGGTGAAGTTGTGGTCGAGGCCGGGGCGGAGTCGCATGATGTCCGTTGTGTTCGTGGAGAGCCAGGCCGCCCTCCCCTTGTTATGCAGCGGAGCGATTCGGCGGCGCAGGAAATCCGCCCCGATCATCTCAAGGGTGAGCCCAGCCTCGGTGAGGCGAAGAATCCTGGTCGTGGTGACCGTGAGCTTCACGTCATCGGGATCGACACTGCACCAATCATTGCCGCGAACCAGCGGCGCCTGGCGAACCCGACAGAATTCTTGTGGATCCTCCTGTTCAATCCAGCACCACCGGCCCCGCCACTCCTCCCACCTCTCCTTCTGAGCACCCTCCGTATATGTCCCCTTGGACCTCGGGATCCAGGCGACACAACCGGAGATGGGGCCTCCCTTCTAGATCCGAGGGAATAAGTAGTGGCTGAAGAGCGTCGTGTTGGGGTGCACGCCGGTGAAGCCCTCACAGAGATGGGTGAAGAGAGCCATGCACGCCACGGCGTTTGGGGTAAAATCCAGGAGGTGGAAGCAGAAGGTATGCATGATGTCATTGAAGAAGTAGGAGAAGGGGGGCAAAGGCCGCAGGAGAAGTAATCGACGAAGAACGGATACCGATTCGGGGCGGCCTCGCCGCAGTTGGCGGGGATGACGCGTGTGGCAGGATGCCCCGTCATCTCTCCCCCCGTCTTGACCCCCAACAGCGGCCTGAAGATGTCCTAAAGGTGGGCCGCGTCGACCGCCGAAGGAAATTAGGCGAGCTCCGTCCGCCGTGCCGCCGACTCCTTCTCCGGCGGCTCCGCTCCTCCAGTGTTCTTGGCCACTCCCTTGTCCTTGCCAGTCTTGGGTGCCATGGCGGCTGCGAGCAGTGGAAGGAAAAGGGCAGCGAAAGTGCAGCGGCAGCGACCAGGGGCATGTGGAAGAAGGAAGGAATGGCCGCTCTGAGATTGGAGAAGACACAGAGGGTAAATGAGCAGCGTGCCCGCGGCCGTTTCCTTTTTTACGGGGAAGGTGCGGGCCGCCTATTTACCACGATGTGACGCATGCATGCGGGAACCGCCCCACGCATGACCCCCACGTCACGCACAACCCACCACGTCACGCGTTAAATGCGGGTTGTGGGAAGCGCAGCGGACAAGAAATTACTACGATAAAATCCACCCCACCTTCCCGCACACCGTTCTGGGCCTAGCCCAACAACGCATTGCGCTTATGTATGGACCAGGCCCGGGGGCTCCTATCGGTGTACAAAAGTAGGGGCTCTCCTTTTGACCCCTTTACTTGTGCACGGGCAGTGAGAGCCACGCGCCACGACCACACTTAACAGGGCAGAGGAGGGAAGCCAGACAGAAGCCAAGGCACAAGACGACCAAGGCGACGCCAAGACCGGAAGCACGGGAGGACAAGAGAGCGAGGTGGACTCCCTCTGCAAGATCCTTGCCGGGGCGGCCCCCTGCAGCCCTGACAAGAGCCTTCCTGGGGTAACTTGCCTGATGCCAGCAGAGTGAACCACCCTTGAGCCCACCGGCTCCAACCTAACCAGCTGCATTGGAACCAGAGCTCGGGAGGCGCCTCTGTGGTGGCATGCAAATCTTCATCAAACTCATAAATATATGAGTTCAGATGAGGACTAGAAGACGGCGACCCTCGGTGGGATCCTAGCCGAGGAAATCCACAAGACCCCCGGCAAGACCCTTGCCGGGGATGACAGCAATGCCACGGCAATACCCTTGCCGAGCCCCCAGCAAGACCCTTGCCAAGGGCATCAGCAGGGCCACTACCAGGCCCGCACCAGCCAAGACTACACCACCATTCGCGTGCAGCTGCCAGCCCAACCAGCTGGGTAGGCACCTGCATGGTAACATGCAGCTTCCAGGCCAACTCAGCAAGCACCTGCGTGACAGCATGCAGATATTCCTAAAGGCCCTACCACCGCGCCACCTCAGCTACCTGCCTGCCTACATGGCGCTGCATGCATCTCCAGCCTGGGCGCGTGTCGAAGCAAGGCGAAGCGACGACGGAAAGGACGGGCCTCGTTCCCGTCCCCGATAAAGCTAATGGACACCTACATAGTGCATTTAATGCACTTTTTCCCGTAATGCCGTGCGATAAGCTCGCGCACTGTAGGCCTTTCCACCTCCTGTGTGCCACTATGGAAGCCCCTTCTTCCTATAAAAGGCGGCCCGAGGCGACCAGGAGAAGGATTTGGCTTTTTGGAACGGGGCGGCCACCGTAGCTTGTTCATAAAGCTCAAGAACACTCAATACATCCACCAAAGCAGGACTAGGGTTTTACGCATCCTCGCGGCCCGAACCTGGGTAAACGGTCGATGTGCTTGCTCTTAGACCTGCTCTTCTCACGACCCCACGCCCGCCGACCGTAGAAGGGATCCCAGGGATCCCATAGGTGTCGTTCCCACTGACAGCAGTGTTCGACATAAGGATTTCCATCAATACAAGAGGCGGTAATGGCAGAGGCTCGCACATGTTGGTCGCGGCATATTTTTAACCCTACATGTTCGAACACGTCGTGCGCCATGTAGATCGCATCTTCGCAGTGACAAGCTAGGGAACTTGTTTCATCTGGTTGCCATCCTACTGTGGGGACCCCGACTCATAAGCCGTGATCACCGAATGCATGTGTACAGTGATCCTAGATATCAATGCTCACTGAACACACAGAAGCTGAATAACAAGAGTCTTACATCCATACATACCGTCTTACACAAATTATGACCATTATGGTCAAGTTTTCATAAACTCACAGCGGAAATCTTCAACAATAGCGTGAACCCATGTCATCTACCATAACCCTACACGCATTCTGACTAGGAAAGCGTCCTAGCTCGCATGTTCGTCACCAAAGAACTCTTTATCTTATTCCTATTCTTCCAAGCCTGGCCAAGTAAATAGCCAGGGGCAAGCCAGGTAGTACGTTTGAATGTACTCGCAAGCAACCCATGTTTTGGAACAAGGTGTGACAATGCATTATATAGCACTAAGTAGGAAATATTGTAAGAAGCTAGTTTTGAGTTTAATTGTCAGGACCCTGATTCCAACTCACATCGATCTAGCCGGTAACACCTCATATAACTTTGCGGCCTCACGCACGGTATCCCCATGGGTGTCGCCTTACCATGGCCCGGGACCGTTTGCGCCTTTTGGCTCACGTATATGATAGTGTCGCTAGCATCCATATGATAGAGAACCCGGGCCGACATGGCTAGTCGTGAACCCAAAGAGGCACTAACCTATGGGGACAGGCATACATGAATCACATCGAGCATGTCGGTCATCAGCGAGTGAATCCAGGCTGTAGCACTGGGCTAACAGGACTCCGGGGAACCCGAACTGTAGCAGGCTAGGCAGGACTCCGGTGTAACTGCGTGACATTTCCCTGAAGGGACAGACATAGGAACGAAGTGAAACACATGCCGGCCAGTCAAGTGTCCTGAGTAGTAGTGTTGGGCTAGCAGGACTCCGGTGAACCGGGCTGTAGCGGACTACTATGGCTGAAGGAGCACTAGACTACATTTCCAGGATAAGAGGGATATATCCTGACGGTACAAAGGTACTAGCTCTGGTTGATGTCTCGGAACTGCTCCTCGACGGTATATTCCGGATACCATCGATAGCCTGACTCGACCATCACTCGAACCAACATGGCCGTATGACCGGGTACATCGAGGCACAGGGTCAGACGAACCACTTGGTTCTGGGAACAGGTGGCCATCTGAAAGCACAGAATAATGCAAAGGCATTAGAATTTCCTAGGAGAAATCGGACAGCATAACGGCTGTAAATGCTCAGAAAAAAGATTTCAGACATCCACAACAGTTTGCAATACCACTCAACAACATCATATCAAGGTTCTGGTTCACTGACAACATACTAAAAGTAGTAGAAACTATACTGAGGCTTGTAACAATAATCCTATAAGCTACTACAGATTAGTAACACGTGAACCTGATAGAAGGAAGAGAGCCTAGTCCTTAACCCAGGTAGGAAAAGAAGAGAATGACTCAGATCAGAGGGCATAAGGTAAAGGAGTAAAAGAGCCTTACGTTCCATCGCACAATCAATTCCCCTTCATATAACTAAAGCATTTCGAGACTCGACATCAACCAGTTTGGCTTAGCGAACCTACAGGCAGTCCGACTCTGATACCAACGCTGTCAGGACCCCGATTCCAAGTCACATCGATCTAGCCCGTAACACTTCATATCACTTTGCGGCCTCACGCACGGTATCCCCACGGGTGTCGCCTTACCATGGCCCGGGACCGTTTGCGCCTTTTGGCTCACGTATATGATAGTGTCGCTAGCATCCATATGACAGAGAACCCGGGCCGACATGGCTAGTCGTGAACCCAAAGCGGCACAGACCTATGGGGACAGGCATACATGAATCACATCGAGCATGTCGGTCATCAGCGTGTGAATCTGGGCTGTAGCACTGGGCTAACAGGACTCCGGGGAACCCGGGCTGTAGCAGGCTAGGCAGGACTCCGGATGTCACCGCGTGACATTTCCCCAAAGGGACAAACATAGGAACGAAGTGAAACACATGCCGGCCAGTCAAGTGTCCTGAGCAGTAGTGCTGGGCTAGCAGGACTCCGGTGAACCGGGCTGTAGCGGACTACTATGGCTCAAGGAGCACTAGACTACATTTCCCCATAAGAGAGGCTGCCAAGGATAAACAACTAGATTGTCGGATCCCACACATACCAAGCATTTCAATCATACGCACAATATGCTCGATATGTGCATATACAACATGGCATCACAACAAAACTCTACAACTCAAGTACTTTATTTAAAGGCTCCGGAGAGCCATACATAACATGTTCATACAGGTAGGGGTCACATGACCCGACACTCAAGTCATACAAGCATACAAGCATACAAGAACATGCGGAAGCAAATAGTCTGAGTACACACACTAGAAAGAAAGAAGGCTTGTCGAAGCCTGTCTATCTACATAGGGCCCTCCATGGCCAGAATCACCACCTGGGTGGCAAGTTACTCATCGACGTCGAGGTCTACATAAAACCCATCGGAGGGGGCGGTGTTGTCGTCTGAAAACAGTAATTAAAGCAACATGAGTACAAAGGTACTCAGCAAGTCTTACAACAAAACCTACTATACATGCTCATTCTCAAGAAGGTGGTGGAGTTGTTGCAGCAAGCCAGCTTTGACTCTTGGCTAAGCTATCCTACGAGACACCACTGTAAAATAGTTTTCGCACACGATTCCACTAATCACCAACACCATACTCCACTAGGAATCCTCCCTCGACATCCTACGAGAGAGCCATCCTCGGTACTCACACTTATCTTGAGTCTTTTAGTAGTAATCATTAACTTGTCTATGAACTATATAGGCAACCAAGTAGTCCTTTACCGCGGACGCGGCTATTCCAATAGTTTTATACCCTGCAGGGGTGTACTTCGTCACACATGTTTCCACCACTTAGCGTCTGCACACGACATGTGCTCGGCAGACTTCAAGCGAAAGCCGACGTGGGTGTAGACCACGACCTGACTAACCGCACAAGTCTCTAGTCCAGGTTTATCGCCTATTCTGGTTCCATCCGCAAGGAAATCCGGCCGGGTGTCCTCAACGGCCCCAAACGATGTGTGCAGGGTTCCCGAGACACCAAACGGGCGACTCGGTACACCGTGCCACGGTGTATCTACCGCATCATAGCCCACCCCTAGGGTCAGCGCTACGCACGGCCGCCAACACATAACCTACAAACACCAGAAACTAGTTGCAACTCCTGGACAGAGGACGAGAGGGGTCAGTAAGACGAGCATGGTCATATTTCAGGGCCCAATGTATGGTAGTAGCTGAATCTTAAATCACGCATACAGATCTCAGTTCTTATGGACGGCCTCAATGAAACAACCCACCATGTACTCCTACATGGCCTCTCATCGATACCTTTACCAAAACATGTTCAACACATCCCTCACATTACCGACATAATCATTTCACTCTAGCCCATCACCCAGATGAACCAGACCTGACACAACTCTAAGCATAGCAGGCATAGCAAGGTAGGAAACACATACATGGCTCAATCAACTCCTACACATGCTAGTGGGTTTCATCTAGTTACTGTGGCAATGACAGGTCATGCAGAGGATAAGGGTTCAACTACCGCAGCACACAGCAGTTTGAAACGTTGTTGTCTTAATGCAGTAAGTGAGAGCAGAAGCGAGAACATGGGATTGTATCGATATGATCAATGGGGCTGCTTGCCTGATGGAGTAGTAGTAGGGTACTGCCCTTCAGTTGGATACTCGGAGATATCCTCGGAGGCAGAACCTACCACGAAAGACACCACAGAATACAATCATCACATGGCAATATGCAACAATATGATGCATGCTATGACATGGCAATATGAGGTGTCCTGCCTAATGCAATGTGAAACAAGTTGAATTGGGTCCATTTGAATCAAAGATTCAAATGGGAGCTTATGTTATTAAGCATTATAAGTGTATTATCTTGTTTCACCTAAACAACAAGGTTAAAGTGTTTTGTCATGCATGAAACCATTACATATGGAAATATTGAATTTTTCTGATCAAATTTCATATATAAATCTTTGCATTTGGAGTTATAGATTAAAAGTTATGAATTTTAGAAGTTTTGGTTATTTTCTGGAATTTCCTATATAAGAATAAATCCAGAAAAGGATCTACTGCGTCAGCCTGGCGTCAGTGTGACGTCAGCGGGTCAAAGGCGCCAGCCCAGGTCAAACCTGACTAGCGGGCCCCATCTGTCAGTGTCACAACTAACTAACAGAGTTTGTTAGTGTTTCATTAGCACTAAACTAGGTTAGTTAGGCCCTGGGCCCACATGTCAGTGAGTCATACTGTTAACTAAAATAATTAGTGTTAACTAAACTAATTCTAATTAGACAGGGGCATGACCCACACATCAGCGACTCAGGGGAGGTCAACCTAGGCCCACATAGGGTCAAACAGGGTCAAACTCGCCAGCGTTTAGCCACCGGTGAGGCCAGACGTGGCGGAGCAGCGCGGGTTTCACCTACAAGGCGCCGTTCGGTGTGCAGAGCACCACTACGGGATGCGGACACTCGTCTGCATCCAACCAGGGTGGTGGCACGGCCGGGGAGTGGCCGGAGTGGCGCCGGCGACGAGCTTGGCGGCGGCCGAAGCTCGGGTGCAGGTGGGGATGAGGCTGTGGCGCGCAAATGAGCGTGACGAGGTGCTACGGGGCCTCTATGCGATGCGGGGAGCGCATTGGGTGCATGCCCGGGACCAAATGTTCAGCGGAGCATCACCGGCGGTGGCGCGTGCGGGTGAGCATGGTGTAGTCGCTACGGAGTGCAAAAGAGGAAACGGAGAGGATGGGGAGATGGCTGAGCTCATGAGGGTCGCGACGAGGCAGTCAGCGAGGTCGGGGGCGAGCTGATGTGGCGGGGATGGCGAAGGGAATCTCCGGTGGCCGGAGTTGGGGAAGACGAGGTCGGGGCGATTCCAGAGCGGGCGAGTGCTCGGGGCTCGGCCTGCTCGACGTAGTCGACGACGGAGGAGCTCGTGGACACGATGGCGCAGCGCGAGGATGACGGACGGCGTGGCTACGGCGACGGTGTGGCGGCAGAGGCGTCAGCCATGGTGGGAGAGGGCGAGAGAGAGGCGTTGGGGTGAATGGAGAGGTCTGCGGGGTCGGAGCGACGATGTGGACGTCGTCAATGCGTCCAGGGGCACGGGCGGCAAGCAGGTGGTGCCATGGAAAGCCCAGGCACGCTGATGCTCACCTTCCTGCCTGCCTGCCTAGCGAGAGGAAGCAGCTGACTGGCCATGGGCCAGCGCAGTGCTGGGCCGCCAGGTGGGCCGGCTGGGGGGGTTTAGCCAGGTTAGTCCCTTTCTCTCTCTTTTTCTGTTTTTATTTATTCTGTTTTGTGTTTTGGAATAGTAAAAATACTATTTCATTTAGAAAAACCCTGGAAATAATCAGAGGCACATTTGAAAATATTCTCAACAGCCTAAAATTACTTTCAGGATTATTTGGGCATTTAAATTATTTTATAGCATTTAAATTCCCAGATGCAAATACTATATGGATTAATCCAATGACCTTAGGATGTCCTAAAAAAATGTGCACTATTTTTGTCAAAGGTTTTAACCCAAAACAAAAAGGGTGGACTTTTTAGAAGGGCATTTCAGGTTCATTGGAAAAGTTTTTAGTAAACCCTAGTTGTTCCAGGGGGGTGCTGGGGGTTCTGTCATCCCCATTTCAGTTTTCTGGAAATTTAAACATGATGCAACACTCTAATGCATGAACTAGCTAGGGTGTGACAACTCACCCCCACTCAAAAGAATCTCATCTCGAGATTTAGGATCCGTTGGGAAGAAGGTGGGGTACTCGAGTCGAAGACGATCCTCCCTTTCCCAAGTGGCTTCCTTTTCTGAATGCTGTGACCATTGAACCTTGAGAAACTTGATGTTATGGCGTCGAGTGGTACGCTCGGCTTGATCAAGGATACGAACGGGATATTCCCGATATGAGAGATTATCTTGTAGATCAAGCGTTTCGTGGTCCACTCCACGGATAGGATCCGCCAAGCAACGCCTGAGTTGAGAAACGTGGAAGACATCGTGAACTCTGGAAAGATGCGGAGGTAGTTCCAATTGGTAGGCAACTTCTCCTCTTTTGGCAAGAATGCGAAAGGGTCCAATGTAACGAGGAGCCAATTTGCCTTTGATACTGAAACGATGGGTTCCCTTTAACGGAGTGACCCGAAGGTAAGCCTTCTCGCCGACTTCATAAGTCATGAGCTTATGTTTACGGTCATATTGGCTCTTTTGACGAGATTGGGCTGTTTTCAATTTCTCACGGATAACGCGAACCTGTTCTTCTGCTTCCTGAATCATATCCGGGCCAAAGAGTTGTCTTTCCCTGGTTTCTGACCAGTTAAGAGGCGTTCGACATTTTCGTCCATAGAGAACTTCGAAAGGAGCTTTGCCCAAGCTAGCTTGATAACTATTGTTATAAGCGAACTCCGCGAATGGAAGGCATTTCTCCCAATCCATTCCGAATGAGATGACAGAAGCTCGGAGCATACCTTCCAGAATTTGATTTACTCGCTCTACTTGACCACTTGATTGGGGGTGGAAGGCGGTGCTAAAAGAGAGACGAGTTCCCATACATTTTGGAAACTTTCCCAAAATCGAGAGGTGAAGAGACTCCCACGGTCTGAGTTAATTTCCAATGGGACACCATGAAGAGACACTATTCGGGAGATGTATAGGTCAGCTAGCTGGCTAGCGGTGGTACTCTCACGAACAGGTAGAAAGAGGGCCACCTTGGAAAGACGGTCGATCATGACGAAGATGACATTATTCCCTCTCTTGGTCCTGGGAATCCCAGTAATGAAATCCATACTGATTTTATCCTATTTCCACTCAGGAATAGCCAAAGGTTGAAGGGTTCCAGCAGGCTGTTGATGCTCTGCTTTAACATGACGACAGACGTCGCAACTAGCAATGTATTGAGCAATTTCTCTCTTCATCCTAGTCCACCAAAACCTTTGGCGTAGGTGTTGATACATTTTAGTACTACCGGGATGAATGGTGAGAGGGGAATCATGAGCTTCCTTAAGAATCAACTGGCGTAGATGTTGTTTCTTGGGAACCACCAAGCGATTCTCAAAGAAAACAACACCTCGCTCATCCATGGAAAAACATTTAGCAACTCCGCTAGCGATGTTTTCCTTAATCCGGGATATGCCCTTATCACGCTTCTGGGCAGCTATGATTTGATCCGTAAGGTTAGGCTTCACCACCAGGGTGGATAGCAATCCTCGAGGAATAATGTGAAGATTAAGCTTACGAAATTCCTCATGGAGAAGTGGTTGACTTTGTTGTAACATCAGGTTGTTACAATAAGATTTACGACTTAGCGCATCAGCCATGACATTGGCTTTGCCCGGGGTGTAAGTTATTCCTAAGTCATAATCCGAGATCAACTCGACCCAACGTCTTTGCCTGAGATTCAAATCCGGTTGGGTGAAGATATATTTTAAACTTTGGTGATCGGTGAAGATCTCGCAACGATTACCGAGAAGGTAATGTCGCCAAGTTTTAAGTGCATGGACTACAGCTGCAAGCTCTAGATCATGTGTGGGATAGTTTTCCTCATGGGGGTGTAATTGCCGTGAGGCATAGGCAATTACTGACGATCTTGCATGAGTATGCAACCTAGTCCTTGTCGCGAGGCATCGCAATAGATAATAAAGTCCTTGGAGAAATCTGGTGGTACCAGTACGGGAGCAGATGTCAGGCGTCTTTTCAGTTCCTGAAAGCTGAACTCGCACTGTGGGGTCCACTCGAACTTTTTATCTTTCTTGAGGAGTTCAGTTAGAGGTTTAGCAACCTTGGAGAAATTCTCGACGAAGCGGCGACAATAGCTCGCTAAGCCAAGGAAGCTCCGAACTTGCTTGACCGTTTCAGGTGGAGTCCAATCAAGGACGGCTTGAACTCGCTCGGGATTGACAGCAATACCCTTACCAGAGATTACATGGCCTAGATAGGTCACTTCTGGCAACCAAAATTCACACTTGGAGAATTTGGCATAAAGGCGATGCTCTCGAAGTTTTGTCAATACCAGCCTTAGATGTTCGGCATGTTCCTCCTCATTATTGGAGTAGATGAGTATATCATCGAGGTATACCACAACGAATTTATCCAAATACTCCATGAAGACCGAGTTCATTAACCGAGAGAAAGTGGCTGGGGCATTGGTTAAACCGAAGGACATGACGGTGTACTCGTATTAGCCATAGCGAGTAACAAAGGCCGTTTTGGGAATGTCCCCGTTTCTGATTTTGATTTGATGGTAGCCCAACCTCAAATCCATCTTGGAAAAGACTGAGGATCCAGCGAGCTGATCATACAGATCGTTGATCCTGGGAAGCGGGTACTTGTTCTTGATAGTGACCAGGTTGATAGGTCGGTAATCTACAACCATCCGATCCGTTCCATCCTTCTTCTTGACGAAGAGGACGGGGCAAGCCCAAGGAGAGGAACTAGGACGGATGAAACCCTTTTTCAAGGACTCATCGAGTTGGTTCTTAAGCTCCGCTAGTTCTAAGGGTGCCATCTTATAGGGTCTTCTAGAAATTGGGACGGTTCCTGGAACAAGGTCTATCACAAACTCGACATCCTTGTCAGGTGGAACACCTGGCAGTTCTTCTGGAAAGACATCCGGAAAGTCTCGGACTACCGGAATATCTTCAAGGTCTGGAAGGGGGTTGGCATTTAGGGAGTAAAGCTGGCGCTTGGCCACTCGAGTTAAGACATTGACTGTCTTGCCCGATGGGTGAGTAAGTTGAACGGTTCTAGTGGAACAATCAATCTTAGCATAATGGGCTGACATCCAGTCCATACCCAAGATGATGTTTATGTCCGAGGACTTGAGAGCTATTAAAGATGCAAGGAAGACAAGTCTATCGACAAGAATTTCATTCCCATGGCTTACTCTAGAAGTTTGCCATTTGGAACCCGGAGTTTGAATTACCATGGAAGTGGGCATGTCACAGAATGTCGTGTTATGCAATTGAGCATAGTTCTCAGATATGAATGAATGAGATGCTCCAGTATCGAAAAGAACAGATGCCGGATGGCAATTAACAAGGAGCGTACCAAGGACGACGTTAGGATCATCATGAGCCTCCTCAGCTGAGACATAGTTGACATGGCCACGTGCAGTGGTGGCTGACTTGGCGTAGAATGTCTTTCCCGCTGGCTTACCACGGCCAACGGACTTTCGAGACTAATTGGGGTTGTTGTTCTGAGGACACTCTCGGCTGTAGTGACCCGGCTCTCCACACTTGAAACATGTCACAACATTGGGGCATGGAGCAGCATTAGCAGCGGGGCCACCATAGGGTTTAGGCGGTGCAAACTGCTGGTTGGGGCGAGGCGCCTCAAAGGATGGCCTCGGAATGAACCTGGGTGGCAGCGCTGTGCTTGGAATCCACACCCGGCGCTTCTGAGATCCAGAGCCGGATGAAGAACCAAAATCACGAGAGTGCTTGTGTGAAGCGTCATAGTCAGACTGGCCTGTCTCAGCACTGATGGCTTTATTGACCAACTTCTGGAAGGAGGTGCACTCGTGCAGACGAAGATCGCGGCGAAGCTCGGGGCTAAGTCCCTTGCGGAACCTTGCCTGCTTCTTAGCGTCGGTGGATACCTCTTCAGGGGCATATCGTGCCAGATTCCCAAACTCACGACTATATGCATCCACAGTCAGTCTGCCCTGAGTAAAATTGCAGAACTCTTCCCTCTTGCGATCTATGAGACCTTCCGGGATGTGATGCTCATGGAAAGCCTCACTGAATTCAGCCCAAGTAGTGATTCGACCGACCGGGCGCATAGCCTCAAAGTTTTCCCACCAAAGGCTAGCAGGGCCGTCGAGGTGGTAGGCAGCATAGGTAACCTTATCAGCTTTGGCCACGTTGGTAGAACGTAGCTTGTGGTTGATGTTGCGAAGCGAGTCATCCGCGTCGAGGGGCTCGACGGAATGATTAAACTTTGGTGGGTACAACTTGATAAAGTCATTGATTGACACCAAGTCATTTCGCTATTGACGTGCAGTGTTCTGCTCAATCTGCTCTAGCAAGCGGTTAGTCTCACGCTTGTTTCTTTCCGCCTCCAGCATAACATCAGCCAGAGAAGGCGGGTGAGGCAGATTTTCACCCCTAGCTGCACTGGCTTCTCCCTGCTCCGGGGCAGTAGGGTTGCTTCTGGTGTTGACCATCCTAGGAAAAACAAGACAACGGTTTAGACAAGGATGGCACAAACTTGGCAAGGAAGTGCAGAATGTAATGGATAACATGGAATGCTAAGATGTTCATTGCACGACATGGTAATATAGAAACTGCCATATATATACCATTGGTCATACACACCGTACATAGTTTAGTACAAGCCCAGGCTAGAGTACAACTACGGTGAAAGACATTACATCTCATCGGAGGCATTCCAAGCTCCTATACATTATTTTTCTACACCTCCGGAGCGTGATACACACCAAGTCGTATCCCACGGTCACGCAGGACTGTGGAGAATACAACTATTACAGTACTAGTGAAACTACTACTAGCTCAGACGGCTCCGTAGTAATCCTCATAAAAGTCACCACCAAAGCCTGGAAGTGGAACATGATCATCTGGGAACAGACGGTCCTGCGGAGCCTGCGGACCATAGGGACTCGGATGTGGCCTTGGTCCCACAGACGGTGGCAGACGGGGACCACGAGGAGGGGTGATGCCTCCTACATCACGCCACTCCATACAATCTGGCAATCCAGACCGTACAGGGTACAGGTCCCTCAGGTCCATGTATCCTGCCTGCACCGCAGGTGCAAACCGAGTCAAAGTGGCCCAGTGATCAGCACGAGAGTTGAAAAGCTCCATACGCAAGGCCCGATTTTCGCGGTCCTTATCCTCGAGCATCTCGGCAGTGGTGCGGAGTAGTGACTCCTCATGTGTAGAGTCATAGTACAAAGCCTGATAGTACCCCTGTGCTCCAGGAAGTGAGGCTGGCATGTAGCGGAAATCGGTGTTCTGAAGCAAGGCAGTCCTGGCTCGAATGATAGTCATCATTGAGTAAGCTGCATCCTGCACAGACATCTCAATAGTGACCCCAAGTCCATAGGAGCAGTGAAGGGGCTCAGTGGCTCCAGGATAAGAGGGATATATCCTGACGGTACAAAGGTACTGGCTCTGGTTGAAGTCTCAGAACTACTCCTCGACGGTATATTCCGGATACCACCGATAGCCTGACTCGACCATCACTCGAACCAACATGGCCGTGTGACCGGGTACATCGAGGCACCGGGTCAGACGAACCACTTGGTTCTGGGAACGGGTGGCCATCTGAAAGCACAGAATAATGCAAAGGCATTAGAATTTCCTAGGAGAAATCGGACAGCATAACGGCTGTAAATGCTCAGAAAAAAGATTTGAGACATCCACAACGGTTTGCAATACCACTCAACAACATCATATCAAGGTTCTGGTTCAACTGACAACATACTAAAAGTAGTAGAAACTGTACTGAGGCTTGTAACAACAATCCTATAAGCTACTACGGATTAGTAACACGTGAACCTAATAGAAGGAAGAGAGCCTAGTCCTTAATCCACGTAGAAAAAGAAGAGAATGACTCAGATCAGAGGGCATAAGGTAAAGGAGTCAAAGAGCTTTACGTTCCCTCCCACAATCAAATACCCTACATATAACTAAAGCATTTCTAGACTCGACATCGACCAGTTTGGCTCAGCGAACCTACAGGCAGTCCGGCTCTGATACCAACGCTGTCAGGACGCCGATTCAAAGTCACATCGATCTAGCCGGTAAAACCTCATATCACTTTGTGGCCTCATGCATGGTATCCCCATGGGTGTCGCCTTACCATGGCCCGGGACCGTTTGCGCCTTTTGGCTCACGTATATGATAGTGTCGCTAGCATCCATATGGTAGAGAATCCGGGCCGACATGGCTAGTCTTGAACCCAAAGCGGCACTAACCTATGTGGACAGGCATACATGAATCACATCGAGCATGTCGGTCATCAGCGAGTGAATCCGGGCTGAAGCATTGGGCTAACAGGACTCCGGGGAACCCGAGCTATAGCAGGCTAGGCAGGACTCAGGATGTCACTACGTGACATTTCCCCGAAGGGACAGACATAGGAATGAAGTGAAACACATGCCGGCCAGTCAAGTGTCCTGAGCAGAAGTGCTAGGCTAGCAGGTCTTCGGTGAACCGGGCTGTAGCGGACTACTATGGCTCAAGGAGCACTAGACTACATTTTCCCCATAAGAGAGGTTGCCGAGGATAAACAACTAGATTTTCGGATCCCACACATACCAAGCATTTCAATCATACACACAATATGCTCGATATGGGCAAATACAACATGGCATCACAACAAAACTCTACAACTCAAGTACTTTAATTAAAGGCTCCGGAGAGCCATACATAACATGTTCATACAGGTAGGGGTCACATGACCCGACACTCAAGTCATACAAGCATACAAGCATACAAGCACATGCGGAAGCAAATAGTCTGAATACAGACACTAGAAAGAAAGAAGGCTTGTCGAAGCCTGACTATCTACATAGGGCCCTCCATGGCCAGAATCACCACCTGGGTGGCAAGTTACTCATCGACGTCGAGGTCTACATAAAACCCATCGGAGGGGGCGGTGTTGTCGTCTGAAAACAGTAATTAAAGCAACATGAGTACAAAGGTACTCAGCAAGTCTTACAACAGAACCTACTATACATGCTCATTCTCAAGAAGGTGGTGGAGTTATTGCAGCAAGCCAGCTTTGACTCTTGGCTAAGCTATCCTACGAGACACCACCGTAAAATAGTTTCCACACACGAGTCCACTAATAACCAACACAATACTCCACCGGGGATCCTCCCTCGTCATCCTACGAGAGGGCCATCCTCGGTACTCACACTTATCTTGAGTCTTTTAGTAGTAACCATTAACTTGTCTATGAACTGTATAGGCAACCAAGTAGTCCTTTACCGTGGACGCGGCTATTCGAATAGTTTTATACCCTGCAGGGGTGTACTTCGTCACACATGTTTCCACCACTTAGCGTCTGCACACGACATGTGCTCGGCAGACTTCAAGCGAAAGCCGACGTGGGTGTAGACCACGACCTGACTAACCGCACAAGTCTCTAGTCTAGGTTTATCGCCTATTCGGGTTCCATCCGCAAGGAAATCCGGCCGGGGTGTCCTCAACGGCCCCAAACGATGTGTGCAGGGTTCCCGAGACACCAAACGGGTGACTCGGTACACCGTGCCACGGTGTATCTACCGCATCATAGCCCACCCCTAGGGTCAGCGCTACGCACGACCGCCAACACATAACCTACAAACACCAGAAACTAGTTGCAACTCCTGGACAGAGGACGAGAGGGGTCAGTAAGTCGAGCGGGGTCATATTTCAGGGCCCAATGTGTGGTAGTAGCTGAATCTTAAATCACGCATACAGATCTCAGTTCTTATGGACGGCCTCAATGAAACAACCCACCATGTACTCCTACATGGCCTCTCATCGATACCTTTACCAAAACATGTTCAACACATCCCTCACATTACCGACATAATCATTTCACTCTAGCCCATCACCCAGATGAACCAGACCTGACACAACTCTAAGCATAGCAGGCATAGCAAGGTAGGAAACACATACATGGCTCAATCAACTCCTACACATGCTAGTGGGTTTCATCTAGTTACTGTGGCAATGACAGGTCATGTAGAGGATAAGGGTTCAACTACCGCAGCACACAGCAGTTTGAAATGCTATTGTCTTAATGCAGTAAGTGAGAGCAGAAGCGAGAACATGGGATTGTATCGATATGATCAATGGGGCTGCTTGCCTGATGGAGTAGTAGTAGGGTACTGCCCTTCAGTTGGATATTCGGAGATATCCTCAGAGGCGGAACCTACCACGAAAGACACCATAGAATACAACCATCACATGGCAATATGCAACAATATGATTCATGCTATGACATGGAAAAATGAGGTGTCCTGCCTAGTGCAATGTGAAACAAGTTGAATTGGCTCCATTTGAATCAAAGATTCAAATGGGAGGTTATGTTATTAAGCATTATAAGTGTATTATCTTGTTTCACCTAAACAGCAAGGTTAAAGTGTTTTTTCATGCATGAAACCATTACAGATGGGAAGATTGAATTTTTCTGATCAAATTTCATATATAAATCTTTGCATTTGGAGTTATAGATTAAAAGTTATGAACTTTAGAAGTTTTGGTTATTTTCTGGAATTTCCTATATAAGAATAAATCCAGAAAAGGATCTACTGCGTCAGCCTGGCGTTAGTGTGACGTCAGTGGGTCAAAGGCGCCAGCCCAGGTCAAACATGACTGGTGGGCCCATCTGTCAGTGTCACAACTAACTAATAGAGTTAGTTAGTGTTTTGTTAGCACTAAACTAGGTTAGTTAGGCCCTGGGCCCACATGTCAGTGAGTCAAACTGTTAACTAAAATAATTAGTGTTAACTAAACTAATTCTAATTAGACAGGGGCATGGCCCACACGTCAGCGACTCAGGGGAGGTCAACCTGGGCCCACACGGGGTCAAACAGGGTCAAACACGCCGGTGTTTAGCCGCCGGCGAGGCCAGACGCGGCGGAGCAGCGCGGGTTTCACCAACAAGGCGCCATTCGGTGCATGGAGCACAGCTATGGGAAGCGGACGCTCGTCCGCATCCAACCAGGGTGGTGGAGCGGCCGAGGAGTGGCCGGTGTGGCGCCGACGACGAGCTTGGCGGCGGCCGAAGCTCGGGTGCAAGTGGGGATGAGGCTATGGAGCACAAATGAGCACGGCGAGGTGCTACGGGGGCTCTACGCAATGCGGGGAGCATGTTGGGCGCTTGCCCGGGACCAAATGGTCACCGGAGCATCGCCGGTGATGAGCACGGACGGTGGCGCGTGCGGGTGAGCATGGTGCAGTTGCTACGAAGTGCAAAAGAGGAAACGGAGAGGATGGGGAGATGGCTGAGCTCACGGGGGTCACGACAAGGTAGTCAGCGAGGTCGGAGGCGAGCTGATGCGGTGGGGACAGTGAAGGGATCTCTGGTGGCCGGAGTTGGGGAAGACGAGGTCGGGGCGATTCTAGAGCGGGAGAGCGCTCGGGGCTCGGCCTGCTTGATGTAGTCGATGAAGGCGGAGCTCGTGGACACGACGGCGCGGCACGAGGATGACGGAGGGTGCGGCTACAGCGACGGTGCGGTGGCAGAGGCGTCGGCCAAGGTGGGAGAGGGCGAGGGAGAGGCATTGGGGGTGAATGGAGAGGTCTGCAGGGTCGGGGCGACGACGTGGAGGTCGTCCAGGCGTCCAGGGGCGCGGGCGGCAAGCAGGTGGCGCCGTGGCAAGCCCAGGCACGCCGGCGCTCACCTCCCTGCCTGCCTGCGTGGCGAGAGGAAGCAGCTGAGTGGCCATGGGCCAGTACAGTGCTGGGCCGCCAGGTGGGCTGGCTGGGGGGTTTAGCCAGGTTAGTCCCTTTCTCTCTCTTTTTCTGTTTTTATTTATTCTGTTTTGTGTTTTGGAATAGTAAAAATACTATTTCATTTAGAAAAACCCTGGAAATAATCAGAGGCACATTTGAAAATATTCTCAACAACCTAAAATTACTTTCAGGATTATTTGGGCATTTAAATTATTTTATAGCATTTAAATGCCCAAATGCAAATACTATATGAATTAATCCAATGACCTTAGGATGTCCTAGAAAAATGTGCACTATTTTTGTCAAAGGTTTTAACCCAAGCAAAAAGGGTGGACTTTTTAGAAGGGCATTTCAGGTTCATTGGAAAAGTTTTTAGTAACCCTAGTTGTTCTAGGGGGGTGCTGGGGGTTCTGTCATCCCCATTTTAGTTTTCTAGAAATTTACACATGATGCAACACTCTAATGCATGAACTAGCTAGGGTGTGACATCAATGATATGTCCATCAACTTGTAAAGTATGCATCATAAGCATTGAGATATCCGTGTGAACAGGTTACAGATATCAACATAATCATAGTTTAGATCAACTTCAACTTAATCAACGTGTCGAGTCATTTGACTCGACTCAAGTAGTTTTATCCACACACACACACACACACCAGGTTCCACAAACAATGGACGTAGCCCAAGAGCGGTTATCCAACTGTCCTTGACTGTGGACACGGCTATTCGAGTAGTTTGACACTCTACAGAGGTTGCACACTTTACCCACAAGATCTCGGGAACTTCCGTGTCATCCACGACCCGCCGTACCTCAAGTACCTGGGGTAAGAAGCCGATCACTACCTTTCCCTAGCCGTGACTAACATAGAGTCCACTCGATTGGTAATATCCCCCATGCCAAACATTGTCACCTAATAAACTTTGTGGAGCCACGCTCCCTTATTCATCACATATCACAAGCAAGGGCGTACCAACGGTGTGTCCAGTGCCCTGTAAAAACAGTCATGGCCGCCTATCCAAGCATAACCCCGTCCCGAGAGTGACCAAACCACTCCTGTCACTAGTAATGCAGGCATCCATGCTAGCATGAACTAGGTAATCAATAATGCCCTTTCCCATATAAGGGTAGAGTGGTTGCGCATGTTTGGTTGGAGTAACGGACACAACTTAAACCAATCCGTTTTCGAAAACAACACACTCACTTGCGCACCGGGCAGAAGATAGCAGTGGGCCGGCCCAACTGCCCAACCGCCCGTGCGATGGGGGCTACGTCGAAGGCGTCTTGACGGAAGTGCACCTTCGCGCGGGGTGAGTGGATCCGGCGAAGGACGTCCCCACTTAAACGGATGGGCCCGCCTGCTGGGTCATTGGCATGCAGGGCCTAGCGGCAGGCTGTCTTCAACCTCTCGTGCATGACCTGGCCACGGGGAGGAGCAGCTCCCGACAGCGATTGGCGGGGCTACAGGGCGCCTCCGGCGACGTTCTGCCAACCGGCGTGACCAGCACAGAGAGGCACTTCCAGCCACGGGTCACAGGCATGCCGGGGAAGACCAGGTCAAGGAGAGCGTCGTCTGTGGCAGACATGGCCGACGGTGATGGTGCGCACGGTGCTCCGGCCATCGCGAGGAGTAACCGGAGTGCGGGGGAGCTTCATGGGGGTAGTGGTGATGCAATGAAACCTATAGGTGGAGGGGAGGGGACTCGTACGACGAGAATTTAGGCGATGGTCGGCAGCTCGGCTCCTGCCAGGGACGAGGTTGGATGGCTTGGGAGGAGATGCAGGTTGGTCAGGGGGTCGCTGGGAGAAAGAGAGCAAAAGCGATCCATAGGAAGACCTGGGCGGCCTTATATAGCGAGGCCACGGCTCACCGTTGACGTGGCCTACGGGCGCCCGCAGAGATGGCCATGGAGGCCACGGGAGGAGGCTAGGGGCTGTTTGCGGCATTCGTGGGCATGGTGATAGGTGCAGGAAAGGGAGAGAGAGCGGGGCGAGCTCCGGGTGGAGCCACGGCCTCACGCGCGCATAGGCCGAGCTGGGCAGCTCCCGGCTCGCACCGCGGGAGGTCAGAGAGAGGGAGAGAGAAGGGGGCATGCACGGTGATCGAGTTTCGGACATCAAGGGCCTCGACTAGCGCGAGGGGAAGGCTGGACGTGGTCGGCGGACATGGCGTCAACGGTCACCTGCTCTACCTCGTACTCCAGAGCGTGTCTTTGGCCGACATCCGCGGCTTTTTCATGCACCAGCACATCCACTTGTGTCTGGAAGTTGTAGCGAGGAGTCAACAATGGGAAAGTGGCATTGGATGCCTTGTGTGCTCTCTGGAAGAGAGTGGAGGTGAAGAGAGAGGGAATTATTGTTGTACAGATTGAAAAAATGGGTCTCTGCCCCCTTAATCATTTCTCCTTGGGCAGCAGAGCATGCAACAGTTAGAGGAGGACCAGATGAGGTTGTGGGAAAAGATTCAGCTCATGGAGATTAGTGGAAGGGGTTGAAACATGCATTTTGAAATTCTGCCAAAAGGTGTTTGATGGTGGTTTGGGCTATCTAATGTGCTCAACTTGCTTTGAGACTTAACAGGAGTGAGTGGCATCAGGAATTTGTAGTGCCCACAAATTCTTAGGTCAAATGGAGAAAGTGGCCAATGCAACTTTTGTAAACCCTAGAAATCAACAGAAATGGGTTTCCCAAGGTCTAGTGTCATAATTTGGAGATTATAGCATTTAAAAAATATGAGATCAAAAGGAGACAATTGGCATGTAGAGTTGCTGAAATTTGGATCTGGTAACATAGGGTTTGGGGGCACTTTTGTGTACCAAAACTATTTTTGTGAGAATGAAACTTGGCAAGATCATCACGTTAGGCATCTGTGACTTTGTAAAATTTTCCTGGATTTATTTGACAATATTTCTTATAGAAATATTTCAAATTCTTCAAATATGTAGAAATAGTTTTGGAGGTTTTTGTCCAATATTTTGGTCATGACCATGTGTTGAAACTCATATATATGGACAATATATGTCCACTGAGTCTCCCTAAATTTTCTAAAATAATTTTAACCTATTAAAGACCATTTCTGGTCTTATGAAAAATCATTTAAATAAAATATCAAAGTAGCTTTTAAAATAAAAAATTTGTGGTTTTAGGGAGTACTATATATAATAGGATTCAAACATAATTTTTGAAAGATTTTTCACATCCCAAATTAAGTACTTGTAGTTCAAGCCCTAACTCAGGGGTTTTTGGAAAACCTAATTTAGAAAATACTTTTTTGGCCAAATTATTTTTTAAAGAAAATACTATTATGTCTTATAAACATGGAATGGTCATTGGGAAAAGTTCTGGATCAAGGAGAAGCAGTATAAGAGTTGGAGGATTTATTTGATTTTTAGAGCACTTGCAAACAACAGATAAAATCCCATCAAAGCAAAGTCTAAAACACTCAAAAGTTTTTCCAAACCACATTTTATCATGATTTATTAGCGTAAGTGTTGTGGCATGAAAATCAGGGTGTGCCACCTACGATACGGGAGATTACAAACGGAATGCACAAACCATCATTTGCGATTCGGTCTAACCTTAAACCATGCAGCTGACTTTCGCATATTGGGATCAACTATCTTAGTAGTCGTTACCCATGGTACCACTGATGTGCAACATGGTCACACAACCTACCATGATCGGACCGTCACCATCTACCCAGGTATTCCATTTTCTCATTGTTGTGTGTTAGAGTAGTAGTACTTGTTAGTAATTTTCTTTTCTTGACTAGCACATGTTCACTGTACTAGTACTACAATTTAGTATTATATGTTTTAACCCTCTTGGCTTCTCTTTCATTGTAGTACTACTTACTAGTACTAGTACTTTTTACCATGTTGGACTCGTATAGTGATATGTCTCCATTGTATCTACTTTTCCAAACACTTTTGACCTTCTTTTGGACTCTAAATTGCATGATTTGAATGGAACTAACCCGGACTGACGCTGTTTTCAGCAGAATTGCCATGGTGTTGTTTTTGTGCAGAAATAAAAGTTCTCGGAATGACCTGAAAACTTCATGGAGAATATTTTTGGAATATATAAAAAATACTGGCGAAAGAGTCAACGTCAGGGAGGCCACACCCAGTCCATGAGGGTGGGGGCACGCCCACCCCCCGGGGCGCACCCCCTGCCGTGTGGGCTCCCTGATGCTCCACCAACCTAAACTCCAACGTTTGGGGAGAAAAAAATCAAGGAGAAGGATTCATTGTGTATTACGATACGGAGCCGTTGCCAAGCCCTAATCTCTCTCGGGAGGGCTGATTTGGAGTCCGTTCGGGGCTCAAGAGAGGGGAATCCATCACCATCGTCATCATCAACCTTCCTCCATCACCAATTTCATGATGCTGACCGCTGTGTGTGAGTAATTCCATCATAGGCTTGCTAGACGGTGATGGGTTGGATAAGATTTATCATGTAATTGAGTTAGTTTTGTTAGGGTTTGATCCCTAGTATCCATTATGTTCTGAGATTCATGTTGCTATGACTTTGCTATGCTTAATGCTTGTCATTAGGGCCCAAGTGCCATGATTTCAGAACTGAACCTATGTCAGGACCCCGATTCCAAGTCACATCGATCTAGCCGGTAACACCTCGTATCACTTTGCGGCCTCACGCACTGTATTCCCACGGGTGACGCCTTACCATGGCCCGGGACCGTTTGCGCCTTTTGGCTCACGTATATGATAGTGTCGCTAGCATCCATATGACAGAGAACACGGGCCGACATGACTAGTCATGAACCCAAAGTGGCACTAACTTACGGGGACAGGCATACATGAATCAACATCGAGCATGTCAGTTAGCAGCATGCGAATCCGAGCTGTAGCACTGGGCTAACAAGACTCCGGGAACCTGGGCTATAGCAGGCTAGGCAGGACTCCAGATGTCACCGCGTGACATTTCCCCGAAGGGACAGACACAGGAACGAAGTGAATCACATGCCGGCCAGTCAAGTGTTCCGGAGCAGTAGTGCTGGGCTAGCAGGACTCCGGTGAACCGGGCTGTAGCGGACTACTATGGCTCATGGAAGCACAAGACTACATTTCCCCATAAGAGAGGCTACCAAGGATAAAAAACTAGGTTGTCGGATCCCACACATACCAAGCATTTCAATCATACACACAATATGCTCAATATGTGCAATACAACATGGCATCACAACAAGACGCTACGACTCATAGCATTTATTCATTAGGCTCCAAGGAGCGAGATATTACAAACATGGGTCTCATGATCCAACATTCAGAGCATACAAGTCCAAGCACAAGCGGAAGCTTAACTTGTCTGAGTACAGACATCTACAAATGAAAAAGGCTGAGAAGCCTGACTATCTACAAGATCCTGCCGAGGGCACAAGATCGTAGTTGAGGTATCAAGCTAAACGTCGAAGTCCACACAGAACTACTAGCGAGACTGAAGTCTCTCTGCAAAACATAAAATAAGCAAACGCGGGTACAAATGTACCCAGCAAGACTTACATCAGAACTATCTACATATGCATCGGTATAAACAAAGGGGTGGTGGAGTTAACTGCAGCAAGCCAGCTTTGGCTCGGTGGCTAACCTGAACTACTACTGCAAGTAACTCTTTCGAGGTGGCGCACACGAGTCCACAAATTCACCATACCAATACACCACTATGGATCCGCTCTCGTCTCCCTACGAGAACGCCATCCATAGCACTCACACTTATCTTGCGCATTTTAGAGTATCCACTTTCACTTGTCTATGAACTATGCAAGGGGTCCAAGTTTCCATATCCGAGGAATCCGGCTATTCAAATAGATAATGATAACCCTGCAGGGGTGTACTTCTTCACACACGCTCTCGCCACTTATCGCCCTATACACGTCATGTACCTCGGAAACCTTCAAGGGAAAGCCGGGCGAGGGACTCGGCCACGACCTGACTAACTAACAGGTCTCTAGTCCATGTTTATCACCTATTCGGGTTCCATCCGCAAGGAGATCTGGCCGGGGTGTCGCTCACGGCCCCAAACAATGTGTGCAGGGTTCCCAAGCCCACCATCCGGGTGCCACTTGGTACACCGTGCCACTGTGCCTAGTCTGTCCCAAGCCCACCTGTACCGGGAGCCACTTGGTAGACTACTAACACTACCTACAAACACCAGAAACTAGTTGCAACTCCTGGACAGAGATCGAGTTGATTAATAAGCCGAGAGGGGCCGAGTTACCGGAACCCAATGTGTGGTAGTAACTGTTCATGGATCACAAACATAGAACTCAATTCCTGAGGATGGCTGCAATGAGACAACCCATCATGTACTCCTACATGGCCTCTCACCACTACCTTTACCAAAACGTGTTCACACACTTAGCTCTCAACAGTAGGACGTGTTCACCACATTCCAATTCATCCCCGATGAATCAGACCTGACTCAACTCTAAGCAGTAGCAGGCATGACAACAAGCATGAATGAGTAGGCACATCATGGCTCAAACAACTCCTACTCATGCTAGTGGGTTTCATCTATTTACTATGGCAATGACAGGTCATGCAGAGGAAAGGGGTTCAACTACCGCAGCATGTAACAATTGAATCATTGTTGTCCTACTGCAGTAAAAGAGAGTAGGAGTGAGAGAGTGGGATTGTATCAGAATGAACAAGGGGGTTTTGCTTGCCTGGCACTTCTGAAGATAGTATAGCTCTTCATCGGTGTCATCGAACTCGTCGTCGAAACCACGTCTATCGAGAGGGGGCAATTACCGGCAATAGAGAAGGAAGCACAATCAATGCAATGCACAATATGATGCATGATCATAACATGTCAAAATGCTGTGATTTGAGTTAATGCATCTAGCAACATGTTAAATGAAGTTGATTTGAATTCAACATTCAAATTCAAACTCCATCTGTGGATAGTCAAATGCCATTTACATTATTTGTCCTAAACAGTAGCTATAAGTTGTTCTAACATGCATGAAAATGGTACGGATGGATAGATTGGATTTTTCTGATCATTTTTCATATATAATTTATCTTATTTGGAGTTATAGATAATTTTTTATGATTTTTAGAAGTTTTGGGCATTTTCTAGAATTTAGTGATTATTAATAAATCTAGAAAATGTATTACTGCATCAGCATTAGGTCATACTGACGTTAGCAGGTCAAGAGGAGCCGTCCTGGTCAAACCTGGCCAATGGGCCCACTGGTCAGTGACCCAGTGCTGCCTAGGTCACAGACAGGTGGGGTCGGGTCAACGCCCACATCAGCATAGTCAAAGCTGACACGTGGGCCCACTGTAATTGGATTAATCTTAATCTTGCTTAGTTAGCCGGTTAGTTAGGCAGTGGGGCCCGGCTGTCTGTGTCCCAGGGTGTTACTAACTGCGTCATTAACCCTAACTAATCGTCCCACATCAGCATCGCCGGATTAAGGGCCGACGACCTTACAGTGCGGCGGCGACTCGCCGGCCGGCCGTTTCCTGCGACGGATGGCCGCACGGATGGGTTCTATGGAATGCCCGTGGTGCGGCACGTCCAGGGGTGGTCGTGGGGATGCCGGGGATGGCGTGTAGCAGTGGCGAACGCGAGCATATGCGGCAGCGGAGCTCGGTGGTGTGCGGGTGCTGCGTCAGGGCTCGCTACCGAGCTTCCTGTGCTGCACGGCAGCGCCAGGGGTGCTCTAGGGCACGCCCGTTGCACGACGGCAGCGAACGAAGCACGGGGAGCATGCGTGCTGCGGCAATGGCGGAGCCGAGCTTCGGCTCTTGCGCCAAGGGAGCTAGAGGGCACAGGAGGAGAGGGGAGAAGGGGGAGATGACGACGGGGCTCACAGAGATTCGAACGGCACTGTCGTTGAGCTCGGGGAGGCACTAGATGACGCAGATCGACGGGCGAAGTCCGGCAGCAGATGCGGCGGTGACGAGCTCAGAGGCGTCGTCAGAGGGAGTCCAGCGATGTGACCTTCGTCTTGGTGAGGCGGTGCTCGACGGCGGACCAGTGGGACACGGCAACAGGGCTCGGCGTGGGCAGTAGCTACGGCGACGGTGAGCGGCGGCGACGAGCTTCGCTCGGTGGTGCTTGGGGAAGGGGGACAGACGAGGGATAGGCACGGGAGAGAGGGAGAGAGTGACCAGGGGGTTGCGGGCGTCTCCGTGGTGCTCGAGTGAGGACGGGGGAGGCAGTAGGAGGTGGCTTCGCCTCATGTGCATGCGCCATGCCGTCGTCCTCCTGGCAAGGAAGGAGACGACTGGCGCCTGGCTCTGGTGGGCTGGGCCGTGCTGGGCCATGTCAGGTGAGCGCCAGGTAAGTCTTTTCCTTTTCCTGTTTTTTCTTTTACTATTTTGTTTTCTTTGTTCTGATTTAGTTTAGGAACTAAATCATTTTAGATAATTCTGAAAATTATTTTGGAGGTTAACTGAATTATTTCAGGGCTCCACAAATAACTTCAGAATATTTGGACCTTTTAAAAAATATATATATAGCATTTAAACGGCTCCAATTCAATACTTTTGTGTTAATTCAAAAATCCAAAGATGACCTAAAAATATATTCATCATTTTTGGGAGAGGTTTTCACCTTAACCAGAAATCATGAACTTTTCTTAGGGACATTTTGGGTTTATTGAAAAAGATTTTAATCAAGCCTAGATGGATTGATTTAGTGCTTGGGTTTGAGCAATCCCTATTTCAAGTTTAAAAGAAATTCAGACATGATGCAACAACCAAGCTAGTCCAAGTGCATAGCAAAGCTAGGGATGTTACAACTCTCCCCTACTACACAAGAATCTCGTCTCGAGATTCAAGACGTGAGGTAAGAGGAAAGGGGGTCACAAAACTATCACAATCTTCATGATCCATTTGCCCTTCTCGAGGATGTTGATTCACTGCTTCAATTGATCTTGACGTCTTTACATTCGAGATCTTTGTCCAACACAGTGACGACAAAAGAAACTCTACAGGAATCGATCTTCTCAAAGAACGAGCAACTCAAGATCAACTCATGGAGTGAGACGTTGAAACATCTCATGAGCTGGGATGCTAACTCACGTCAAGTGGGAAGGAAGGAAACAGATGACAAAAGTTCAATTTGGTAGGCAAGAATTCCATGCTTGAGTGAGATGGTACAAGAGTTCAAAGTAGCGAGGAAATAATTTCCATGATTCCATAACAGAGCACCTTAGAGAAGGTGACTCATAGATATATTCCCTCAAGTGGCAAAAGAATTACTTGTCATACTGAGATCATTGGAACTCTTTATACCAGCCTAAGGCAATCACAAACGATCATTTGAAGGAGTTCGAAAGGATGACATACTCGGACTAGAACGAAAGATGTGGACTACCTTGCTGAAGACAACGTAATGGATGATTTTGGCCTATCATCAGAAATGGATGGGACCCATGGTAGGACCACTTTCAAAGATGATCCTGAACATCAATTACTGAGAAGGGCAGCCCATGGAAAATTGGCACAACGGGGTGCAAGCTGGGAACAAAATGCAAATGTTGGGAATGTTCCAACCATCATATCTGCCTGAGATTCAGATCTTGTTAGAAACAGAATGCTTCATACTCAACATGTCTGAAAAGAAGAGTTGCAACACAAATCGACGAGATGACGTTGCGAGATTCTTGGGAAATGAACTACGATAGCAAGCTCCAAAACATGAGTTGGTTCTGCTACATACATGTGAGCATGTTGTCCAAGACAAGCATTACCACATAGTAGTCTTATAACAAAACACTATCGAGTTCAGGTGGAAACCATCATCGAGGATATCAAAGTCCTAACATAAGTCATGATTCTTAAGAAGGAACTTCTTCTCCTTGAACAAATCAATCAGTGGCTTCGTGTGCTAGGGATACATACAGAATGAAGATGAACAGTCTATCAAACCATAGAATACTTTGCACATGCATGACTAACTTGGGATGATTCCAGAGGAAGCAAAACAAACTTTTTCAAATTCATGGCGGCAACTTGCACCTAATGCACATGAACTTGGAGAAAGTCACTTCTTTCACCCAAACATATACCTCATGAGCGGAACACGAAGGCAATGCTTACAAAAGTTTCCAACACTAGCTCAATTTTTAACACGAATCATGGGGGAGACAAGATGCTACTGATGGGCTCAACAGCAACTCATCGGAATTTCCATATCACTGGACTTCCACCATTATGTGAACAATGTGATAGTAGTGGTCAGACCAAAAGATGTAATGGTGTATGCTCGAGGAGTCAACCACGAGTAGACAACATTACAAATATCGTTGGTTCTGATTTGATTTGACGATAGCCCACACTCAAATCAAGGATTGGATAAGATAATAGCACCGACAACTGATCACGAGGATCAATTGAGGAAGATATCATCTTTCTTCAACGCCCACACACACAAGGATATCCCTTAGTGATGAACTAAGTCGGAGAAGCTTTCATCTTCCAACTCTCCAAGTTATTGTTTAGCTTATCAAACTAGTTCAGGGATATCCAACACAGATTCTTGGAGAAGGGGTGGTTTATTGGAAAAGCAACTTGACCATGGGCTCAACATAACAGTCAGGGGACAACCTGGTGATACTTCCGAGAAGATAATCGGAAAATCATGAACCACCGATATGTTACTAAGCTCGAGAACAATCTTGCTTTTCAGGGCAAGACGATATGATCAAGAAGAGCGAGGGATTGATACAATCCTAACTCATTGACCGAAGAGTGCACCAGGGAAAATGAACTAGGTAACACGATCAATCTCAGGATGATAATTGAATAACCAACACACTAAGAATGAGATTGTTGTCCATTAACTACCAAGCAACGTGGTTGCTAGGTGTATTGATTTCACACAAAACAATTCACTTCTCGGCATTCCGGTTACAACAACACAAGGACCGTGGAATGAATGATGATGGTGAGAAGTATCACTGCATCAAGAATTCATAAGAGATGGTGCAATTCCTATGATATTCTCGACATAAATAGGGTAATACTCCAAGGTAGAACAGAACAAAAGCTGGTTTGGCATTTGATCTGCGGAATACCACTACTTTGACCCAAACCTGGATATGGATGAGGTTCTGGAGTTTATTTCTCCTATTCCTTCTGAAATAGAACGGCTTGACAGACCACAAGAATAGTAGGCATCGATGAACACGATCGCACACATACTCTTGACTATCAATTGATAGATGAAGGTCGGAATATAACTGAAGGGGGACAACTCAAAGGAACACATAACTTCCTGAGTTGTGGATGCATAGATTAGTATGTCGAGCAAAGCTCAACATTTCTTCTGGACAACCCATGCAGAAAGGTAGGACTGGCAGAGTCACAAGGTAGAACGGAGAATTCATCGAGAGCACTCTTATTGCGATCTTTTGATCCAACAAACTTCTGCCATAAGTGGTTCATAGTATTTGGAAGAAGGAAATACCATGGACCTCGAGGACTAATGCAAAGGTTACTAATATCCTAAAGGAACTAGCAACACTATCAACATGAGGTAAGTAGGGTGAACCTCGGGTTCACGAACCCAGAAATCAAATGCCTACTACTAAATGGCATCACGGGAGGCTTTCGAGAATGGTGGCTAGAATCATCACACTGGGAACACAAGACATGGCCATATTACCAGGTGATCCTCTAAGATGCCTAGGTCATAATACTAGTTACAACATATATGTCAAGGCAAAGAGTACCTCAACAGACGGTTAGTGTGCTTATACTGACCATAAGGACATTGGGAACAGGAAGGAAGAATTTGCAAATGCATTAGATAGTTTAGAAACCTGGGATGACTCGGACAGCATAACGGCTGTAAATGCTCAAAATGATTTGAGACATCCTGCAAAATGGTGGCATAACCACTCAACATCACAATATCAAGGTTCTGAGGCCAGCTATGAACATATGGAAGTAGTAGGAACTGAACTGAGGCTTGAACTCAACAATCCTAGGAAAATACGGTTTAGTAACACGTCATCCTGAGAGATAGAAGAGAAGCCTAGTTCTTAACCCCGTAGAAAAGAAGAGGTTGACTCAGATCAGAAGGGCATAAGGTAAAGGAGTAAAAGAGCCTTACGTTCCCTTCCACAATCAATTCCCTTACATAACTAAAGCATTTCTAGACACAACTTCGACTGGTTGGATTGGTAATCCTACAGGCAGTCAGGCTCTAATACCAAAGCTGTCAGGACCCCGATTCCAAGTCACATCAATCTAGCCGGTAACACCTCATATCACTTTGCGGCCTCACGCACGGTATTCCCACGGGTGACTCCTTACCATGGCCCGGGACCATTTGCACCTTTTGGCTCACGTATATGATAGTGTCGCTAGCATCCATATGACAGAGAACCCGGGACGACATGACTAGTCATGAACCCAAAGTGGCACTAACTTATGGGGACAGGCATACATGAATCAACATCGAGCATGTCGGTCAGTAGCGTGCGAATCCGGTCTGTAGCACTGGGCTAACAGGACTCCGGGAACCCGGGCTGTAGCAGGCTAGGCAGGACTCCGGATGTCACCGTGTGACATTTCCCCGAAGGGACAGACACAGGAACGAAGTGAATCACATGCCGGCCAGTCAAGTGTTCCGGAGCAGTAGTGCTGGGCTAGCAGGACTCCGGTGAACCGGGCTGTAGCGGACTACTATGGCTCATGGAAGCACAAGACTACATTTCCCCATAACAGAGGCTACCAAGGATAAACAACTAGGTTGTCCGATCCCACACATACCAAGCATTTCAGTCATACACACAATATGCTCAATATGTGCAATACAACATCGCATCACAACAAGACTCTATGACTCATAGCATTTATTCATTAGGCTCCGAGGAGCGAGATATTACAAACATGGGTCTCATGACCCAACATTCAGAGCATACAAGTCAAAGCACAAGCGGAAGCTTAACTTGTCTGAATACAGACATCTACAAATGAAAAAGGCTGAGAAGCCTGACTATCTACAAGATCCTGCCGAGGGCACAAGATCGTAACTGAGGTATCAAGCTATACGTCGAAGTCCACACGGAACTACTAGCGAGACTGAAGTCTCTCTGCAAAACATAAAATAAGCAAACGTGAGTACTAATGTACCCAGCAAGACTTACATCAGAACTATCTACATATGCATCGGTATCAAGAAAGGGGTGGTGGAGTTAACTACAGCAAGCCAGCTTTGACTCGGTGGCTAACCTGAACTACGATTGCAAGTAACTCTTTTGAGGTGGCGCACACGAGTCCACAAATTCACCATACCAATACACCACTATGGATCCGCTCCCGTCTCCCTACGAGAACGCCATCCATAGCACTCACACTTATCTTGCGCATTTTAGAGTATCCACTTTCACTTGTCTATCAACTATGCAAGGGGTCCAAGTTCCCATATCCGAGGAACCCGACTATTCGAATAGATAATGATAACCCTGCAGGGTGTACTTCTTCACACACGCTCTCGCCACTTATCGCCCTATACACATCATGTACCTCGGCAACCTCTAAGCGGAAGCCGGGCGAGGGAGTCGGCCATGACCTGACTAACCAACAAGTCTCTAGTCTAGGTTTATCGCCTATTCGGGTTCCATCCGCAAGGAGATCCGGCCGGGGTGTTGCTCACGGCCCCAAATGATGTGTGCAGGGTTCCCAAGCCCACCATCCGGGTGCCACTTGGTACACCGTGCCACTGTGCCTAGTCTGTCCCAAGCCCACCTGTACCGGGTGCCACTTGGTAGACTACTAACACTACCTACAAACACCAGAAACTAGTTGCAACTCCTGGACAGAGATCGAGTTGATTAATAAGACGAGAGGGGCCAAGTTACCGGAACCCAATGTGTGGTAGTAACTGTTCATGGATCACAAACATAGAACTCAGTTCCTGAGGATGGCTGCAATGAGACAACCCATCATGTACTCCTACATGGCCTCTCACCACTACCTTTACCAAAACGTGTTCACACACTTAGCTCTCAACAGTAGGACGTGTTCACCACATTCCAATTCATCCCCGATGAATCAGACCTGACTCAACTCTAAGCAGTAGCAGGCATGACAACAAGCATGAATGAGTAGGCACATCATGGCTCAAACAACTCCTCCTCATGCTAGTGGGTTTCATCTATTTACTATGGCAATGACAGGTCATGCAGAGGAAAGGGGTTCAACTACCGTAGCATGTAACAATTGAATCGTTGTTGTCCTAATGCAGTAAAAGAGAGCATGAGTGAGAGAGTGGGATTGTATCGGAATGAACAAGGGGTTTTTGCTTGCCTGGCACTTCTGAAGATAGTATAGCTCTTCATCGGTGTCATCGAACTCGTCGTCGAAACCACGTCTATCGAGAGGGGGCAATTACCGGCAACAGAGAAGGAAGAACAATCAATGCAATGCACAATATGATGCATGATCATAACATGTCAAAATGCTGTGATTTGAGATAATGCAACTAGCAACATGTTAAATGAAGTTGATTTGAATTCAACATTCAAATTCAAACTCCATATGTGGATAGTCAAATGCCATTTACATTATTTGTCCTAAACAGTAGCTATAAGTTGTTCTAACGTGCATGAAAATGGTACGGATGGATAGATTGGATTTTTCTGATCATTTTTCATATATAATTTATCTTATTTGGAGTTATAGATAATTTTCTATGATTTTTAGAAGTTTTGGGCATTTTCTAGAATTTACTGATTATTAATAAATCCAGAAAATGTATTACTGCGTCAGCATTAGGTCATACTGACGTCAGCAGGTCAACAGGAGCCATCCTGGTCAAACCTGGCCAGTGGGCCCACTGGTCAGTGACCCAGTGCTGCCTAGGTCACAAACAGGTGGGGTCGGGTCAACGCCCACATCAGCATAGTCAAAGCTGACACGTGGGCCCACTGTAATTAGATTAATCTTAATCTTGCTTAGTTAGCCGGTTAGTTAGGCAGTGGGGCCCGACTGTCTGTGTCCCAGGGTGTTACTAACTGCGTCATTAACCCTAACTAATCGTGCCACGTCAGCGTCGCCGGATTAAGGGCCGGCGACCTTACAGTGCGGCGGCGACTCTCCGGCCGGCCGTTTCCTGCGACGGATGGCCGCACGGATGGGTTCTATGGAATGCCCGCAGTGCGACACGTCCAGGGGTGGTCGTGAGGATGCCGGGGATGGCGTGTAGCGGTGGCGGAGGCGAGCATATGCGGCGGCGGAGCTCGGTGATGTGCGGGTGCTGTGCCAGGGCTCGCTACCAAGCTGCCTGTGCTGCACGGCAGCGCCAGGGGTGCTCTAGGGCGCGCCCGTCGCACGACGGTAGTGAACGGAGCACGGGGAGCATGTGTTCTGCGGCAAAGGTGGAGCCGAGCTTCGGCTCTTGCGGCAAGGGAGCTAGAGGGCACGGCAGGACAAGGGAGAAGGGGGAGATGACGGCGGGGCTCACAGAGATTCGAACGACGCCGTCGTTGAGCTCGGGGAGGCACAGGACGACGCAGATCAACGGGCGAAGTCCGGCGGCAGATGCGGTGGTGACGAGCTCGGAGGCGTCGTCACAGGGAGTCCAGCGATGTGACCTTCGTCTTGGTGAGGCGGTGCTCGACGGCGGACCAGTGGGACACGGCAACGGGGCTCGGCGTGGGCAGTAGCTATGGCGACGGTGAGAGGCGGCGACGAGCTTCGCTCGGTGGTGCTCGGGGAAGGGGGACAGACGAGGGATAGGCATGGGAGAGAGGGGGAGAGTGACCAGGGGGTTGCGGGCGTCTCCGTGGCGCTCGAGTGAGGACGAGGGAGGCAGCAGGAGGTGGCTTCGCCTCCTGTGCGTGCGCCACGCCGTCGTCCTCCTAGCAAGGAAGGAGACGATTGGCGCCTAGCCCTGGTGGGCTGGGCCGTGCTGGGCCATGTCAGGTGAGCGACAGGTAAGTCTTTTCCTTTTCCTGTTTTTTTTCTTTTACTATTTTGTTTTCTTTGTTATGATTTAGTTTAGGAACTAAATCATTTTAGATAATTCTGAAAATTATTTTGGAGGTTAACTGAATTATTTCAGGGCTCCACAATATAACTTCAGAATATTTGGACCTTTAAAAAAATATAGCATTTAAACTGCTCCAATTCAATACTTTTGTGTTAATTCAAAAATCCAAAGATGAGCTAAAAATATGTTCATCATTTTTGGGAGAGGTTTTCACCTTAACCAGAAAATCATGAACTTTTCTTAGGGACATTTTGGGTTTATTGAAAAAGATTTTAATCAAGCCTAGATGGATTGATTTAGTGCTAGGGTTTGAATAATCCCCATTTCAAGTTTAAAAGAAATTTAGACATGATGCAACAACCATGCTAGTGCAAGTGCATAGCAAGGCTAGGGATGTTACAACCTATTATGTTTCCATGAATACATGTGAGTTCTTGATCCTATTTTGCAAGTCAATAGTCACCTATTATGTGTTATGATCCGTTAACCCCGAAGTGACAATAATCGGGATACTTACCGGGGATGACCATGATACGTCTCCAACGTATCTACTTTTCCAAACACGTTTGCCCTTGTTTTGGACTCTAACTTGCATGATTTGAATGGAACTAACCCAGACTGACGCTGTTTTTAGCAGAATTGCCATGGTGTTATTTTTGTGCAGAAATAAAAGTTCTTGGAATGACCTGAAAAATGAACCGAGATTATTTTTGGAATATATAAAAAAATACTGGCGAAAAAATCAAGGCCAGGGGGCCAACACCCTGTCCATGAGGGTGGGGGCGCGCCAACCCCCCCCCCCCCTGGGCGGGCCCCCCTCCCTCGTGGGCTCCCTGGTGCTCCACCGACCTCAACTCCAACTCCATATATTCGTGTTTGGGGAGAAAAATCAGAGAGAAGGATTCATCGCGTGTTACGATACGGAGCCGCCGCTAGGCCCTAATCTCTCTCGGGAGGGCTGATCTGGAGTCCGTTCGAGGCTCCAGAGAGGGGAGTCCGTCACTATCGTCATCATCAACCTTCCTCCATCACCAATTTCTTGATGCTCACCGCCGTGCGTGAGTAATTCCATTGTAGGCTTGCTGGACGGTGATGGGTTGGATGATATTTATCATGTAATCGAGTTAGTTTTGTTAGGGTTTGATCCCTAGTATCCACTATGTTCTGAGAATGATGTTGCTATGACTTTGCTATGCTTAATGCTTGTCACTAGGGCCCGAGTGCCATGATTTCAGATCTGAACCTATTATGTTTTCATGAATATATGTGAGTTCTTGATCCTATCTTGCAAGTCTATTGTCACCTATCATGTGTAATGATCTGTTAACCCCGAAGTGACAATAATCGGGATACTTACCGCTGATGATCGTAGTTTGAGGAGTTCATGTATTCACTATGTGTAAATCCTTTGGTCCGGTACTCTATTAAAAGGAGGCCTTAATATCCCTGAGTTTCCAATAGGACCCCACTACCACGGGAGGGTAGGACAAAAGATGTCATGCAAGTTCTTTTCCATAAGCACGTATGACTATATTCGGACTACATGCCTACATTACATTGATGAACTGGAGCTAGTTCTGTGTCACCCTATGTTATACCTGTTGCATGATTGATCGCATCCGACATAATTATTCATCACTGATCCATTGCCTACGAGCTTTTCACATATTGTTCTTCACTTATTTACTTTTATGTTGCTACTGTTACAATCACTATAAAACAAACCTGCTACCGTTACTTTTGCTACCGTTACCACTACTATCATTTTACTTTGCTACTAAACACTTTGCTGTAGATATTAAGTTTCAAGGTGTGGTTGAATTGAAAACTCAGCTGCTAATACTTGAGAATATTCTTTGGCTCCCCTTGTGTAGAATCAATAAATTTGGGTTGAATACTCTACCCTCAAAAACTGTTGCGATCCCCTATACTTGTGGATTATCAAGACTATTTTCTAGTGCCGTTGCCGGGGAGCATAGCTCTATTCTTTGAGTCACTTGGGATTTATATCGGTTGATCACTATGAAGAATTTGAAAGATCAAAGAACCGAGATTTTTCCCTCAACTACGAGGGGAGGTAAGGAACTGTCGTCTAGTTCTGCACTTGATTCACCTTCTATTTTGAGTAAACTTGCAACACCTACACATGCTATTGATTCTGATAGGTCGCATGTTATTGATGGTGCCACTTCTGCTTTGCATGATACTTATGATGAAACTACTTCTATTCTTGATACTACTATGCCACTAGGTGAATTTCTTGATGAACAACTCGCTAGGGCTAGAGAGAATGAAATTATTGAAACCGATAATATTGATGAAACTGATGATGAAGATTCTCCCCCTAGATATGAATTGCCTGTTGTGCCTGAGGGTTATGTTATGGATGAAGAAACTGGTAGAGACTTTTTAGCTTGCAATGGTAGAAATGATCTTAAGAAATTATTAGTTAAGCTTAAAGAAAAGTCTTTGAATGCTAGAATGTAATATGACCCTGCTTTTGCTACTTCACCTATCTTTAGTACTGATAAGCATTATGATTTCTATCTCGATCCTGAGTTAATTACTTTGGTTGAATTTGATCCTTTTTATGGCTATGAATCTGAAACTGTTGTGGCTCATCTTACTAAACTAAATGATATAGCCACCCTGTTCACTAATGATGAGAAAACTCTCTATTACTTTATCCTTAAGTTGTTTCCGTTCTCATTAAAGGGTGATGCTAAAACATGGTTTAATTCTCTTGATCCTGGTTGTGTGTGTAGTCCCCAGGATATGATTGATTACTTCTCTGCTAAATATTTCCCCGCTCATAAGAAACAAGATGCCTTAAGGGAAATATATAATTTTGTGCAAATTGAAGAAGAGAGTCTCCCACAAGCTTGGGGGAGGCTTCTCCAATTACTTAATGCTTTGCCTGATCATCCTCTCAAGAAAAATGAAATACTTGATATCTTTTATAATGGACTAACCGATGCTTCCATAGATTACCTGGATAGTTGTACTGGTTGTGTTTTCAGGGAAAGAACTGTTGATCAAGCTGAATTGCTATTGAATAATATGTTGAGTAATGAAAATGACTGGACACTTCCCGAACCAACACCTAAGCCAACTCCGAAGAAAAGGGGTATTCTATTTCTCAGTCCTAAAGATATGCAAGAGGCAAAGAAATCTATGAAATAAAAAGGTATTAAAGCTGAAGATGTTCAGAATATACCACCTATTGAAGAAATACATGGTCTTGATAACCCGACACAGGTAGTAAAGGTAAATTCTCTCTATGGATTTGATGAAGGTGATATTCCGCATAAAAAGTCTGCTAGCCAATGCTTAGATGAGTTTGATAATTTTATTGTTAAACAAGAAAACTTCAATGCTTATGTTGGTAGACAATTGAAACACAATGCTGATATGCTTGAACACTTGAGTGATTATATGTCTAAAGTTAAAGGTGAACTTAAACTTATTAGTAAACATGCTTCTATGGTTACCACTCAAGTAGAACAAGTGCTTAAATCTTAGAAAGATTTGCTCAATTAATTAAATAATAAGAAAAATGATAGTGCTATTAGAGTTATGACTAGAGGAGATAAAATGACTCAGGAACCTTTGTATCCTGAGGGCCACCCCAAGATAATTGAGCAAGATTCTCAGAGAGCTAATGTTGATACACCTAATCCTTATAAGAGGAAGAAAAAGAAAAATGATAGGACTTTGCATGATTCTGGTGAACCTATTGTTGACACACCTGAGAATCCCAATGATATTTCTATTTCTGATGCTGAAACACAATCTGGTAATGAACATGAACCTAGTGATAATGTTAATGATGATGTTCATGTTGATGCTCAACCTAGCAATAATAGTGATGTAGAAATTGAACCTACTGTTGATCTTGATAACCCACAATCAAAGAATCAACGTTATGATAAGAGAGACTCCATTGCTAGGAAGCACGGTAAAGAAAGAGAACCATGGGTTCAGAAACCCATGCCTTTTCCTCCTAAACCATCCAAGAAAAAGGATGATGAGGATTTTGAGCGCTTTGTTGAAATGATTAGACCTATCTTCTTGCATATGCGTTTGACTGATATGCTTAAAATGAACCCTTATGATAAATACATGAAAGATATTGTTAGAAATAAAAGAAAGATACCAGAAGCTGAAATATCCACCATGCTTGCTAATTGTACTTTTAAGGGTGGGATATCAAAGAAACTTGGAGATCCAGGAGTACCAACTATACCATGATCCTTTAAAAGAAATTATGTTGAAACTACCTTATGTGATCTTGGAGCCGGTGTTAGTGTTATGCCTCCCTCTTTATATTGTAGACTTGATCTGAATAAGTTGACACCTACTGAAATATCTTTGCAAATGGCTGATAAATCAACAGCTACACATGTCGGCATTTGTGAGGATGTGCCTATTGTGGTTGCTAACGTTACTATTTTAACGGACTTTGTTATTCTTGATATTCCTGAGGATGATAGTATGTCGATTATCATTGGTAGACCCTTTTTGAATATTGTAGTGGCTGTTATAGATTGCAACAAAGGCAATGTCACGTTTCATGTTAATGGTAATGAGCATATGGTACACTTTCCGAGGAAACAACCTCAAGTACATAGTATCAATTCTATTGGAAAAATTTCAACAATCACTATTGGAGGTTTTGAATTTCCTCTCCCTACTGTCAAGCAGAAATATGATATTCTTATTGTTGGGGATATGCATATCCCCGTTGAGGTAACCTAGTGTTATTCGAAATTTCTCCGGTTTCATGCGATTCGGAATGAGTTTGTTAACAAGACTTGATCAATCTTGTTAGGGGATTCCTTTCGATGAGCATGAGATGGATGAAGTTCACAATCTTCTGTACCTTCCTTTTACTTTCTGTTATTTATATTAAATAATGAAAAAATAGTATTTTCTGTCTGTTTTCTGAATTATCCTTGATATAAAAAATACCCCGAAAATCAAAGTTCTCCAAATGCCCTGAAAATGAAATATGATTTTTTTTTCAGAATATTTAAGAATTATTGGCACTGAGAACACACCAGGGGGCCTCACCATGTGCCCACGAGGGTGGAGGGCGCGCCCTACCCTCTGGGCGCGCCCCCTGCCTTGTGGACCCCACGTGGGTCCCCTCCACTTATTCTTGCACCCACACACTTCGTCTTGCCCCAGAAAAAATCATCCACCAGCCCAAACCCGAGTTCTTGCTCATCTTGCTGCCATTTTTGAGCCTTGCTCAAAGCTCCATTCTCAAAACTACTTTGGGGGATTGTTCTTCGGTATGTGACTTCTGCAACGGTCCAATTAGTTTTTGTTCTAGTGCTTTATTTATTGTAAATTTTTGCTGCTTAGGTGATCATGTTCTTGAGCTTGCATGTCAAATTTATGTGGTCAAAAGTAGTTTTAATGCATGATATAGCCTCTAGACACTTGTAGGAGTAGTTGCTATCAATTTTGTTGAGTTTGGTTCACTTTTATTTCAAGTTACTAAAAATTTTAGAAATTTTTCAGAGGAAGAAATATGTTTAGGAAAATGTACCAAGTTGGTTCCTCAAGGAAGAAAGGACCCAGGCCCGTGATACACGAGGCGGACCATGAACTACCAAGAGAAGCTCAAGTGCGGCCTTATGAGTGGTCGTCAGAAAATTTCATGGTCCATGCAGGAATGAAGGAGGAATTTGAAGTGTATGTGTGTAACGCTGAACTTGAGGGCTTCGTGGCAGATAAGTGCCCTCAGTACTACTACCTCACTGATTCCTTTGTGAGAAGATTTAAATTTACATCATCATGCAATTCTCAAACTATCATGTTTGATCTTTATGATAAATCTTATACCATGAACTTAGAAGATTTTAATACTGCTTGTAAACTCCCATAGTGGGGTAATGTTAGTGAACCTCACAAATCTGAATATAAAGACTTTCTTGCTAGTATAACTGTGGGGGAATCTAGAGAAATAACACAAGCTACCATAGGGAGCATTCATTTTCCTGCCATACATTATTTTGCTTTCTTTATAGGTAGATGCATTAACGGTAAGGATGAGGCATGTCACATGTGTGTTCCTGATCTTAGTGTTCTCAAGAGTGATGTATTAGGAGATAAACAATACAACTCTGGGGCTATTGTTGCACGTAGGTTGCATCTTATTAGTATTAATGGAGATTTGTTTGGTGGAATTTATGCAACCCATTTAGCCGATTTTGTTGAGATACCCATATGTGGAGATGATATTGAGTTGCCACCTGCTTATTTAGACTATAATGCTATGGTTCATCATCAGTTTGTTGAGAGGAACGGCCAGTCCCTCCAGTACCAACTAATCTTTGACAGACAACGTACCTATCATGTCGCTCTCCCTGCTCCTACTTTCTTTGACTTTCAGGCAAAAGGGAGATATGTTATAACCACGGATGAGGTGAACGAGTACGAGAGTAGGATGGAGGCAGCCCGCCTCCAAGCTGCAGCCCTTCAGGCAGTAGTTGATGCATCTCACTACGACCCCAGCTTCAACTTCGGATATCCACTAGGCCATCCATGGGCATAGATCAACTTAGGCCAAAATCCTAAGCTTGGGGGAGTACGTATTTCTCACCGACATTACATTCATGTTCACACACTCATGCCAGTTGTCGGTGCACATACTTTTTCATTGTATCATCAATGCTAGTTTATTTTCTTTTTAAGTTTTCTTCTTGTGTGTTTGAAAAACCTTAAGAAAAACCAAAAAAATAGTTGTAGCTTTTAGCTAGTTTACTTTTCATGCATGTAGTAGCTGTAATTAAAAAGAAAACCCAACAAGATTTCTCGTTCTTCTTTTGCTTGTTGGGAGCTTTCCCGTGTAAATAGTTTTATTCCTTTCCTTTTGGGGGTCGAGAGGAGAAGACCACGATGAAAATGTTGAGTGGCTATTTATGCATTATTATTGATCTGACAAAGAGCCCATATTACCTTGTCTTCTCCTGTATATTGAATGCTTGCAGATTCCAGCTTAGTCCAATGCATGTGCACTATTATTATTATCCACACCGTTCGGTAGTGCAAGTGAAAGGCAATAATGATGATATATGATGAACTGATTGAGATGAGAAAAGCTAGTATGAACTCGACCTCTCTTGTTTCTGTAAATATGATTAGTTCTTTGTTCCTGATTCAACCTATTATGAATGAAGCATGTTTGCAATGACAATTAGAGATTATAGTTGCTTATGACATGCTTAGTTTGCTAGGAGTTTATAATGGTTTACCTTGCGTGCCCACATGCTAGTAAAATGGTTGTGATGTGGTATGATAGGGTGGTATCCTCCTTTGAACGACTCGAGTGGCTTGACTTGGCATATGTTCACGCATGTAGTTGAAACAAAATCAGCATAGCCTCTACGATATTTATGTTCATGGTGAATTATATCCTACTAATGCTTGCATTCGGTGTTGATTAATTTTAATGCATGTTCATGACTGTTGTTGCTCTCTAGCTGGTCGCTTCCCTGTCTCTTTCTAGCCTTCACTTGTACTAAGCGGGAATACTGCTTGTGCATCCAATTCCATAAACCCCGAAGTTATTCCATATCAGTCCACCATACCTTCCTATATATGGTATCTAACTGCCGTTCCAAGTAAATTTGTATGTGCCAAACTCTAAACCTTCAAATAAGCATTCTGTTTTGTATGCTCGAATAGCTCATGTATCAATTAGGGATGTCTGTATCTTCCATGCTAGGCGGGTTATTCTCAAGAGTGGACTCCGCTCCTCACTCACAAGAAAATGGTTGGTCACCGGGATGCCCAGTCCCATGCTCAAATCATATCAAAATAACTGCAAACAAAACTCCCCCAGGATTTTTGTTAGTTGGAGGCACCCATTGTTTCGGGCAAGCCATGTATTGATGCTTGTTGGTGGTGGGGGAGTATAAACTTTACCATTCTGCTTGGGAACCACCTATAATGTGTGTAGCATGGAAGATATCGAGATCTCTCGGTTGTTATGTTGACAATGAAACTATACCGCTCAAAATATTATTCATCTCTACTTCAAAATCGAGCTCTGGCACCTCTACAAATCCCTGCTTCCCTCTGCGAAGGGCCTATCTATTTACTTTTATGTTGAGTCATCATCCTCTTATTAAAAAGCACCAGTTGGAGAGCACCGCTGTCATTTGCATGTATTATCGTTAGTTTACATTGAGTATGACTTGACTGGATCTCTTTTACCATGAATTACAATTTCCAGTCAGCCCTTGATGTTCAAGGGTGCTCTGCATTTATGTTTTGCGGTCTCAGAAAGGGCTAGCGAAATACCATCTTGTTATATCATATTATGATTGTTTTGAGAAAGTGTTGTCATCCAAGATATATTATTACTGCTCGCTAGTTGATTATGCCATTGATATGAGTAAACATGAGACCTAAATGTTATTGTGAATATGGTTAGTTCATAATCTTTGCTGAAAACTTGAATGTGGGCTTTACATATTTACAACAACAAGAGCAAACAGAGTTTGTAAAAGTTTTTCTTTATCACTTTTAGTTTATCAACTGAATTGCTTGAGGACAAGCAAAGGTTTAAGCTTGGGGGAGTTGATACGTCTCCAACGTATCTACTTTTCCAAACAGTTTTTCCCTTGTTTTGGACTCTAACTTGCATGATTTGAATGGAACTAACCCGGACTAACGTTGTTTTCACCAGAATTGCCATGGTGTTATTTTTGTGCAAAAATAGAAGTTCTTGGAATGACCTAAAAATCAACGGAGATTATTTTTGGAATATATAAAAAATATTGGCGAAAGAATCAAGGCCAGGGGGCCCACACCCTATCCACGAGGGCGGGGGCATGCCCCCTACCTCGTGGGCCCCCTGGTGCTCGACCGACCTCAACTCCAACTCCATATATTCGTGTTCAGGGAGAAAAAAATCTGAGAGAAGGATTCATCGCATTTTACAATACGGAGCCGCCGCCAAGCCCTAATCTCTCACGGGAGGGCTGGTCTGGAGTCCGTTCAGGGCTCTAGAGAGGGGAATCTGTCGCTATCATCATCATCAACCTTCCTCCATCACCAATTTCATGATGCTCACCGCCGTGCATGAGTAATTCCATCGTAGGCTTGCTGGACGGTGATGGGTTGGATGAGATTTATCATGTAATCGAGTTAGTTTTGTTAGGGTTTGATCCCTAGTATCCATTATGTTCTGATATTGATGTTACTATGACTTTACTATGCTTAATGCTTGTTACTAGGTCCTGAGTGCCATGATTTCAGATCTGAACCTATTATGTTTCCATGAATATATGTGAGTTCTTGATCCTATATTGCAAGTCAATAGTCACGTATTATGTGTTATGATTCATTAACCCCGAAGTGACAGTAATATGGATACTTACCGCTGATGACCGTAGTTTGAGGAGTTCATGTATTCACTATGTGTTAATGCTTTGGTCTGGTACTCTATTAAAAGGAGGCCTTAATATCCCTTAGTTTCCAATAGGACCCCACTGCCACGGGAGGGTAGGACAAAAGATGTCATGCAAGTTCTTTTCCATAAGCACGTATGACTATATTCAGAATACATGCCTACATTACATTGATGAACTGGAGATAGTTCTGTGTCACCCTATGTTATAACTGTTGCATGATTGATCACATCCGACATAATTATTCATCACTGATCCATTGCCTACGAGCTTTTCACATATTGTTCTTCACTTATTTACTTTTATGTTGCTACTGTTACAATCACTATAAAACCAAACCTGCTACCGTTACTTTTGCTACCATTACCACTACTATCATATTACTTTGCTACTAAACACTTTGCTGCAGATATTAAGTTTCGAGGTGTGGTTGAATTGACAACTCAGCAGCTAATACTTGAGAATATTCTTTGGCTCCCCTTATGTCGAATCAATAAATTTGGGTTGAATACTCTACCCTCAAAAACTGTTGCGATCCCCTATACTTGTGGGTTATCAAGACTATTTTCTAGTGCCGTTGCCGGGGAGCATAGCTCTATTCTTTGAGTCACTTGGGATTTATTTCGGTTGATCACTATGAATAATTTGAAAGATCAAAGAACCGAGATTTTTCCCTCAACTACGAGGGGAGGTAAGGAACTGTCGTCTAGCTCTGCACTTGATTCACCTTCTATTTTGAGTAAACTTGCAACACCTACACATGCTATTAATTCTGATAGGTCGCATGTTATTGATGGTGTCACTTCTGCTTTGCATGATACTTATGATGAAACTACTTCTATGCTTGATACTACTATGCCACTAGGTGAATTTCTTGATGAACAACTTGCTAGGGCAAGAGAGAATGAAATTATTGAAACCGATAATATTGATGAAAGTGATGATGAAGATTATCCCCCTAGATATGAATTTCCTGATGTGCATGAGGGTTATGTTATGGATGAAGAAACTGCTAGAGACTTTTTAGCTTGCAATGGTAGAAATGATCTTAAGAAATTATTAGTTAAGCTTAAAGAAAAGTCTTTGAATGCTAGAATGAAATATGACCCTGCTTTTGCTACTTCACCTATCTTTAGTACTGATAAGCATTATGATTTCTATCTCGATCCTGAGTTAATTACTTTGGTTGAATCTGATCCTTTTTATGGATATGAATCTGAAACTGTTGTGGCTCATCTTACTAAACTAAATGATATAGCCACCCTGTTCACTAATGATGAGAAAACTCTCTATTACTTTATCCTTAAGTTGTTTCCGTTCTCATTAAAGGGTGATGCTAAGACATGGTTTAATTCTCTTGATCCTGGTTGTGTGTGTAGTCCCCAGGATATGATTGATTACTTCTCTGCTAAATATTTCCCCGCTCATAAGAAACAAGATGCCTTAAGGGAAATATATAATTTTGTGCAAATTGAAGAAGAGTGTCTCCCACAAGCTTGGGGGAGGCTTCTCCAATTACTTAATGCTTTGCCTGATCATCCTCTCAAGAAAAATGAAATACTTGATATCTTTTATAATGGACTAACCGATGCTTCCATAGATTACCTGGATAGTTGTACTGGTTGTGTTTTCAGGGAAAGAACTGTTGATCAAGCTGAATTGCTATTGAATAATATGTTGAGTAATGAAAATGACTGGACACTTCCCGAACCAACACCTAAGCCAACTCCGAAGAAAAGGGGTATTCTATTTCTCAGTCCTAAAGATATGCAAGAGGCAAAGAAATCTATGAAAGAAAAAGGTATTAAAGCTGAAGATGTTCAGAATATACCACCTATTGAAGAAATACATGGTCTTGATAACCCGACACAGGTAGTAAAGGTAAATTCTCTCTATGGATTTGATGAAGGTGATATTCCGCATAAAAAGTCTGCTAGCCAATGCTTAGATGAGTTTGATAATTTTATTGTTAAACAAGAAAACTTCAATGCTTATGTTGGTAGACAATTGAAACACAATGCTGATATGCTTGAACACTTGAGTGATTATATGTCTAGAGTTAAAGGTGAACTTAAACTTATTAGTAAACATGCTTCTATGGTTACCACTCAAGTAGAAAAAGTGCTTAAATCTTCGAAAGATTTGCTCAATTAATTAAATAATAAGAAAAATGATAATGTTGTTGGAGTTATGACTAGAGGAGATAAAATGACTCAAGAACCTTTGTATCCTGTGGGCCACCCCAAGATAATTGAGCAAGATTCTCAGAGAGCTAATGTTGATACACCTAATCCTTCTAAGAGGAAGAAAAAGAAAAATGATAGGACTTGCATGCTTCTAGTGAACCTATTGTTGACACACCTGAGAATCCCAATGATATTTCTATTTTTGATGCTGAAACACAATCTAGTAATGAACATGAACCTAGTGATAATGTTAATGATGATGTTCAAGTTGATGCTAGACCTAGCAATAATAATGATGTAGAAATTGAACCTACTGTTGATCTTGATAACCCAAAAACAAAGAATCAATGTTATGATAAGAGAGACTCCATTGCTAGGAAGCACGGTAAAGAAAGAGAACCATGGGTTCAGAAACCCATGCCTTTTCCTCCTAAACCATCCAAGAAAAAGGATGATGAGGAATTTGAGCGCTTTGCTGAAATGATTAGACCTATCTTTTTGCATATGTGTTTGACTGATATGCTTAAAATGAACCCTTATGCTAAATAGATAAAAGATATTGTTACAAATAAAAGAAAGATACCAGAAGCTGAAATTTCCACCATGCTTGCTAATTGTACTTTTAAGGGTGGGATATCAAAGAAACTTGGAGATCTAGGAGTACCAACTATACCATGATCCATTAAAAGAAATTATGTTAAAACTACCTTATGTGATCTTGGAGCCGGTGTTAGTGTTATGCCTCTCTCTTTATATTGTAGACTTGATCTGAATAAGTTGACACCTACTGAAATATCTTTGCAAATGGCTGATAAATCAACAGCTACACATGTCGGCATTTGTGAGGATGTGCCTATTGTGGTTGCTAACGTTACTATTTTAACGGACTTTGTTATTCTTGATATTCCTGAGGACGATAGTATGTCGATTATCATTGGTAGACCCTTTTTGAATATTGTAGTGGCTGTTATAGATTGCAACAAAGGCAATGTCACGTTTCATGTTAATGGTAATGAGCATATGGTACACTTTCCGAGGAAACAACCTCAAGTACATAGTATCAATTCTATTGGAAAAATTTCAACAATAACTATTGGAGGTTTTGAATTTCCTCTCCCTACTGTCAAGAAGAAATATGATATTCTTATTGTTGGGGATATGCATATCCCCGTTGAGGTAACCTAGTGTTATTCGAAATTTCTCCGGTTTCATGCGATTCGGAATGAGTTTGTTAACAAGACTTGATCAATCTTGTTAGGGGATTCCTTTCAATGAGCATGAGATGGATGAAGTTCACAATCTTCTGTACCTTCCTTTTACTTTCTGTTATTTATATTAAATAATGAAAAAATAGTATTTTCTGTCTGTTTTCTGAATTATCCTTGATATAAAAAATACCCCGAAAATCAAAGTTCTCCGAATGCCCTGAAAATGAAATATGATTTTTTCAGAATATTTAAGAATTATTGGCACTGAGAACACACCAGGGGGCCTCACCATGTGCCCACGAGGGTGGAGGGCGCGCCCTACCCTCTGGGCGCGCCCCCTGCCTTGTGGACCCCACGTGGGTCCCCTCCACTTATTCTTGCACCCACACACTTCGTCTTGCCCCAGAAAAAATCATCCACCAGCCCAAACCCGAGTTCTTGCTCATCTTGCTGCCATTTTTGAGCCTTGCTCAAAGCTCCATTCTCAAAACTACTTTGGGGGATTGTTCTTCGGTATGTGACTTCTACAACGGTCCAATTAGTTTTTGTTCTAGTGCTTTATTTATTGTAAATTTTTGCTGCTTAGGTGACCATGTTCTTGAGCTTGCATGTCAAATTTATGTGGTCAAAAGTAGTTTTAATGCATGATATAGCCTCTAGACACTTGTAGGAGTAGTTGCTATCAATTTTGTTGAGTTTGGTTCACTTTTATTTCAAGTTACTAAAAATTTCAGAAATTTTTCAGAGGAAGAAATATGTTTAGGAAAATGTACCAAGTTGGTTCCTCAAGGAAGAAAGGACCCAGGCCCATGATACACGAGGCGGACCATGAACTACCAAGAGAAGCTCAAGTGCGGCCTTATGAGTGGTCGTCAGAAAATTTCAAGGTCCATGCAGGAATGAAGGAGGAATTTGAAGTGTATGTGTGTAACGCTGAACTTGAGGGCTTCGTGGCAGATAAGTGCCCTCAGTACTACTACCTCACTGATTCCTTTGTGAGAAGATTTAAATTTACAACATCATGCAATTCTCAAACTATCATGTTTGATCTTATGATAAATCTTATACCATGAACTTAGAAGATTTTAATACTGCTTGTAAACTCCCATAGTGGGGTAATGTTAGTGAACCTCACAAATCTGAATATAAAGACTTTCTTGCTAGTATAACTGTGGGGGAATCTAGAGAAATAACACAAGCTACCATAGGGAGCATTCATTTTCCTGCCATACATTATTTTGCTTTCTTTATAGGTAGATGCATTAACGGTAAGGATGAGGCATGTCACATGTGTGTTCCTGATCTTAGTGTTCTCAAGAGTGATGTATTAGGAGATAAACAATACAACTCTGGGGCTATTGTTGCACGTAGGTTGCATCTTATTAGTATTAATGGAGATTTGTTTGGTGGAATTTATGCAACCCATTTAGCCGATTTTGTTGAGATACCCATATGTGGAGATGATATTGAGTTGCCACCTGCTTATTTAGACTATAATGCTATGGTTCATCATCAGTTTGTTGAGAGGAACGACCAGTCCCTCCAGTACCAACTAATCTTTGACAGACAACATACCTATCATACTTTCTTTGACTTTTAGGCAAAAGGGAGATATGTTATAACCACGGATGAGGCGAACGAGTACGAGAGTAGGATGGAGGCAGCCCGCCTCCAAGCTGCAGCCCTTCAGGCAGTAGTTGATGCATCTCACTACGACCCCAGGTTCAACTTCGGATATCCACTAGGCCATCCATGGGCATAGATCAACTTAGGCCAAAATCCTAAGCTTGGGGGAGTACGTATTTCTCACCGACATTACATTCATGTTCACACACTCATGCCAGTTGTCGGTGCACATACTTTTTCATTGTATCATCAATGCTAGTTTATTTTTTTTTAAGTTTTCTTCTTGTGTGTTTGAAAAACCTTAAGAAAAACCAAAAAAAATATTTGTAGCTTTTAGCTAGTTTACTTTTCATGCATGTAGTAGCTGTAATTAAAAAGAAAACCCAAACAGATTTCTCGTTCTTCTTTTGCTTGTTGGGAGCTTTCCCGTGTAAATAGTTTTATTCCTTTCCTTTTGGGGGTCGAGAGGAGAAGACCACGATGAAAATGTTGAGTGGCTATTTTATGCATTATTATTGATCTAACAAAGAGCCCATATTACCTTGTCTTCTCCTGTATATTGAATGCTTGCAGATTCCAGCTTAGTCCAATGCATGTGCACTATTATTATTATCCACACCGTTCAGTAGTGCAAGTGAAAGGCAATAATGATGATATATGATGAACTGATTGAGATGAGAAAAGCTAGTATGAACTCGACCTCTCTTGTTTTTGTAAATATGATTAGTTCTTTGTTCCTGATTCAGCCTATTATGAATGAAGCATGTTTGCAATGACAATTAGAGATTATAGTTGCTTATGACATGCTTAGTTTGCTAGGAGTTTATAATGGTTTACCTTGCGTGCCCACATGCTAGTAAAATGGTTGTGATGTGGTATGATAGGGTGGTATCCCCCTTTGAACGATTCGAGTGGCTTGACTTGGCACATGTTCACGCATGTAGTTGAAACAAAATCAGCATAGCCTCTACGATATTTATGTTCATGGTGAATTATATCCTACTAATGCTTGCATTCGGTGTTGATTAATTTTAATGCATGTTCATGACTGTTGTTGCTCTCTAGCTGGTCGCTTCCCTGTCTCTTTCTAGCCTTCACTTGTACTAAGCGGGAATACTGCTTGTGCATCCAATTCCATAAACCCCGAAGTTATTCCATATGAGTCCACCATACCTTCCTATATATGGTATCTAACTGCCGTTCCAAGTAAATTTGTATGTGCCAAACTCTAAACCTTCAAATAAGCATTCTGTTTTGTATGCTCGAATAGCTCATGTATCAATTAGGGATGTCTGTATCTTCCATGCTAGGCGGGTTATTCTCAAGAGTGGACTCCGCTCCTCACTCACAAGAAAATGGCTGGTCACCGGGATGCCCAGTCCCATGCTCAAATCATATCAAAATAACTGCAAACAAAACTCCCCCAGGATTTTTGTTAGTTGGAGGCACCCATTGTTTCGGGCAAGCCATGGATTGATGCTTGTTGGTGGTGGGGGAGTATAAACTTTACCATTCTGCTTGGGAACCGCCTATAATGTGTGTAGCATGGAAGATATCGAGATCTCTCGGTTGTTATGTTGAAAATGAAACTATACCGCTCAAAATATTATTCATCTCTACTTCAAAATCGAGCTCTGGCACCTCTACAAATCCCTGCTTCCCTCTGCGAAGGGCCTATCTATTTACTTTTATGTTGAGTCATCATCCTCTTATTAAAAAGCACCAGTTGGAGAGCACCGCTGTCATTTGCATGTATTATCATTAGTTTACATTGAGTATGACTTGACTGGATCTCTTTTACCATAAATTACAATTTCCAGTCAGCCCTTGATCTTTAGGGGTGCTCTGCATTTATGTTTTGCGGTCTCAGAAAGGGCTAGCGAAATACCATCTTGTTATATCATATTATGATTGTTTTGAGAAAGTGTTGTCATCCGAGATTTATTGTTATTGCTCGCTAGTTGATTATGCCATTGATATGAGTAAACATGAGACCTAAATGTTATTGTGAATATGGTTAGTTCATAATCTTTGCTGAAAACTTGAATGTGGGCTTTACATATTTATAACAACAAGAGCAAACAGAGTTTGTAAAATTTTTTCTTTATCACTTTTAGTTTATCAACTGAATTGCTTGAGGACAAGCAAAGGTTTAAGCTTGGGGGAGTTGATACGTCTCCAACGTATCTACTTTTCCAAACAGTTTTTCCCTTGTTTTGGACTCTAACTTGCATGATTTGAATGGAACTAACCCGGACTAACGCTGTTTTCAACAGAATTGCCATGGTGTTATTTTTGTGCAAAAATAGAAGTTCTTGGAATGACCTAAAAATCAACGGAGATTATTTTTGGAATATATAAAAAATATTGGCGAAAGAATCAAGGCCAGGGGGCCCACACCCTATCCACGAGGGCGGGGGCGTGCCCCCTACCTTGTGGGCCCCCTGGTGCTCCACCGACCTAAACTCCAACTCCATATATTCGTGTTCGGGGAGAAAAATTCTGAGAGAAGGATTCATCGCATTTTACGATACGGAGCCGCCGCCAAGCCCTAATCTCTCTCGGGAGGGCTGATCTGGAGTCCGTTCGGGGCTCCGGAGAGGGGAATCCGTCGCCATCGTCATCATCAACCTTCCTCCATCACCAATTTCATGATGCTCACCGCCGTGCATGAGTAATTCCATCGTAGGCTTGCTGGACGGTGATGGGTTGGATGAGATTTATCATGTAATCGAGTTAGTTTTGTTAGGGTTTGATCCCTAGTATCCATTATGTTCTGAGATTGATGTTGCTATGACTTTGCTATGCTTAATGCTTGTCACTAGGGCCCGAGTGCCATGATTTCAGATCTGAACCTATTATGTTTTCATGAATATATGTGAGTTCTTGATCCTATCTTGCAAGTCAATAGTCACCTATTATGTGTTATGATCCGTTAACCCCGAAGTGACAATAATTGGGATACTTACCGGTGATGACCGTAGTTTGAGGAGTTCATGTATTCACTATGTGTTAATGCTTTGTTCCGGTACTCTATTAAAAGGAGGCCTTAATATCCCTTAGTTTCCAATAGGACCCCGCTGCCACGGGAGGGTAGGACAAAAGATGGCATGCAAGTTCTTTTCCATAAGCATGCATGACTATATTCGGAATACATGCCTACATTACATTGATGAACTGGAGCTAGTTCTGTGTCACCCTATGTTATAACTATTGCATGAGGAATCGCATCCGGCATAATTATCCATCACTGATCCATTGCCTATGAGCTTTTCACATATTGATCTTTGCTTAATTACTTTTCCGTTGCCACTGTTACAATTACTACAAAACTGCTACTGTTACTTTTGCTACCGTTACCGCTACTATCGTATTACTTTTCTACTAAATACTTTGCTGTAGATATTACGTCTTTCAGGTGCGGTTGAATTGACAACTCAACTGTTAATACTTGAGAATATTCTTTGGCTCTCTTGTGTCAAATCAATAAATTTGGGTTGAATACTCTACCCTCGAAAACTGTTGCGATCCCCTATACTTGTGGGTTATCAAGACTATTTTCTAGTGCCGTTGCCGGGGAGCATAGCTCTATTCTTTGAGTCACTTGGGATTTATTTCGGTTGATCACTATGAATAATTTGAAAGATCAAAGAACCGAGATTTTTCCCTCAACTACGAGGGGAGGTAAGGAACTGTCGTCTAGCTCTGCACTTGATTCACCTTCTATTTTGAGTAAACTTGCAACACCTACACATGCTATTAATTCTGATAGGTCGCATGTTATTGATGGTGCCACTTCTGCTTTGCATGATACTTATGATGAAACTACTTCTATGCTTGATACTACTATGCCACTAGGTGAATTTCTTGATGAACAACTTGCTAGGGCAAGAGAGAATGAAATTATTGAAACCGATAATATTGATGAAAGTGATGATGAAGATTCTCCCCCTAGATATGAATTGCCTGTTGTGCATGAGGGTTATGTTATGGATGAAGAAACTGCTAGAGACTTTTTAGCTTGCAATGGTAGAAATGATCTTAAGAAATTATTAGTTAAGCTTAAAGAAAAGTCTTTGAACGCTAGAATGAAATATGACCCTGCTTTTGCTACTTCACCTATCTTTAGTACTGATAAGCATTATGATTTCTATCTCGATCCTGAGTTAATTACTTTGGTTGAATCTGATCCTTTTTATGGCTATGAATCTGAAACTGTTGTGGCTCATCTTACTAAACTAAATGATATAGCCACCCTGTTCACTAATGATGAGAAAACTCTCTATTACTTTATCCTTAAGTTGTTTCCGTTCTCATTAAAGGGTGATGCTAAAACATGGTTTAATTCTCTTGATCCTGGTTGTGTGTGTAGTCCCCAGGATATGATTGATTACTTCTCTGCTAAATATTTCCCCGCTCATAAGAAACAAGATGCCTTAAGGGAAATATATAATTTTGTGCAAATTGAAGAAGAGAGTCTCCCACAAGCTTGGGGGAGGCTTCTCCAATTACTTAATGCTTTGCCTGATCATCCTCTCAAGAAAAATGAAATACTTGATATCTTTTATAATGGACTAACCGATGCTTCCATAGATTACCTGGATAGTTGTACTGGTTGTGTTTTCAGGGAAAGAACTGTTGATCAAGCTGAATTGCTATTGAATAATATGTTGAGTAATGAAAATGACTGGACACTTCCCGAACCAACACCTAAGCCAACTCCGAAGAAAAGGGGTATTCTATTTCTCAGTCCTAAAGATATGCAAGAGGCAAAGAAATCTATGAAAGAAAAAGGTATTAAAGCTGAAGATGTTAAGAATATACCACCTATTGAAGAAATACATGGTCTTGATAACCCGACACAGGTAGTAAAGGTAAATTCTCTCTATGGATTTGATGAAGGTGATATTCCGCATAAAAGTCTGCTAGCCAATGCTTAGATGAGTTTGATAATTTTATTGTTAAACAAGAAAACTTCAATGCTTATGTTGGTAGACAATTGAAACGCAATGCTGATATGCTTGAACACTTGAGTGATTATATGTCTAGAGTTAAAGGTGAACTTAAACTTATTAGTAAACATGCTTCTATGGTTACCACTCAAGTAGAACAAGTGCTTAAAGCTCAGAATGATTTGCTCAATGAATTAAATAATAAGAAAAATGATAATGTTGTTAGAGTTATGACTAGAGGAGGTAAAATGACTCAGGAACCTTTGTATCCTGAGGGCCACCCCAAGATAATTGAGCAAGATTCTCAGAGAGCTAATGTTGATACACCTAGTCCTTCTAAGAGGAAGAAAAAGAAAAATGATAGGACTTTGCATGCTTCTAGTGAACCTGTTGTTGACACACCTGAGAATCCCAATGATATTTCTATTTTTGATGCTGAAACACAATCTGGTAATGAACATGAACCTAGTGATAATGTTAATGATGATGTTCATGTTGATGCTCAACCTAGCAATGATAATGATGTAGAGATTGAACCTACTGTTGATCTTGATAACCCACAATCAAAGAATCAATGTTATGATAAGAGAGACTTCATTGCTAGGAAGCACGGTAAAGAAAGAGAACCATGGGTTCAGAAACCCATGCCTTTTCCTCCTAAACCATCCAAGAAAAAGGATGATGAGGATTTTGAGCGCTTTGCTGAAATGATTAGACCTATCTTTTTGCGTATGCGTTTGACTGATATGCTTAAAATGAACCCTTATGCTAAATACATGAAAGATATTGTTACTAATAAAAGAAAGATACCGGAAGCTGAAATTTCCACCATGCTTGCTAATTATACTTTTAAGGGTGGAATACCAAAGAAACTTGGAGATCCAGGAGTACCAACTATACCATGATCCATTAAAAGAAACTATGTTAAAACTACCTTTATGTGATCTTGGAGCCGGTGTTAGTGTTATGCCTCTCTCTTTATATTGTAGACTTGATTTGAATAAGTTGACACCTACTGAAATATCTTTGCAAATGGCTGATAAATCAACTGCTATACCTGTCGGTATTTGTGAGGATGTGCCTGTTGTGGTTGCAAACGTTACTATTTTAACGGACTTTGTTATTCTTGATATTCCCGAGGACGATAGTATGTCCATTATCTTGGAAGACCCTTTTTGAATACTGCAGGGGCTGTTATTGATTGCAACAAAGGCAATGTCACTTTTCATGTTAATGGTAATGAGCATACGGTACACTTTCGAGGAAACAACCTCAAGTCCACAGTATCAATTCTATTGGAAAAATTTCAACGATTACTATTGGAGGTTTTGAATTTCCTCTTCCTACCGTCAAGAAGAAATATGATATTCTTATTGTTGGGGATGTGCATATCCCCGTTGAGGTAACCTAGTGTTATTCGAAAATTCTCCGGTTTCATGTTATTCGGAAAGAGTTTGTTAACAAGACTTGATCAACCTTGTTAGTGGATTCCTTTTGATGAGCATGAGATGGATGAAGTTAGAAAGCACAACCTTCTGTACCTCTTTTTACTTTCTGTTATTTATATTAAATAAAGCAAAAATAGTATTTTCTGTCTGTTTTCTGAATTATCCTTGCAATAAAAAATACCCCGAAAATAAAAGTTCTCCAAATGCCCGAAAATGAATTATGATTTTTTTCAGAATATTTAAGAATTATTGGCACTGAGAACACACAAGGGGGCCTCACCATGTGCCCACGAGGGTGGAGGGCGCGCCCTACCCCCTGGTGCGCGCCCCCCTGCCTCGTGGACCCCACGTGGGCCCCCTCCACTTATTCTTGCACCCACACACTTCGTCTTGCCTCTAGAAAAAAATCATCCACCAGCTCAAACCCGAGTTCTTGCTCATCTTGCTGCCATTTTTGATCTCCTTGCTCAAAGCTCCATTCACAAAACTGCTTTGGGGGATTGTTCTTCGGTATGTGACTCCTCCAACGGTCCAATTAGTTTTTGTTCTAGTGCTTTATTGATTGCAATTTTTGCTGCTTAGGTGACCCTGTTCTTGAGCTTGCATGTCAAATTTATGTGGTCGCAAGTAGTTTTAATGCATGATATAGCCTCTAGGTACTTGTAGGAGTAGTTACTATCAATTTTGTTGAGTTTGTTCACCTTTATTTTGAGTCACCAAAATTTCTGAAATTTTTCAGAGGAAGAAATATGTTTTAGGAAAATGTACCAAGGTGGTTCCTCAAGGAAGCAAGGACCCAGGCCCGTGATACGTGAGCCGGACTATGAACTACCAAGAGAAGCTCAAGTGCGGCCTTGTGAATGGCCGCTTGAAGATTTTAAGGTCCAAGCAGGAATTAAGGAGGAATTTGACGCCTATGTGTGTAATGCTGAACTTGAGGGCTTCGTGTCAGATAAGTGCCCCCAATATTATCACTTAACTGATTCCTTTGTGAGAAGGTTTAAATTTACATCATCACGCAATTCTCACACTGACCTATTTGATCTCTATGACAAATCTTATACCATGGACTTAGAAGATTTTAATACTGCTTGTAAACTCCTGCAGTGGGGTAGTGTTAGTGAACCTCAGAAATATGAATTTAAAGAATTTCTTGCTAGTATCACTGTGGGGGAATCTAGAGAAATAACACAAGCTACCATAGAGAGCATTCATTTTCCTGCCATACATTGCATTAACGGTAAAGATGAGGCTTGCCACATGTGCGTTTTCAGATCTTAGTGTCCTCAAGAGTGCGGTATTGGGTGATAAACAATACAACTTGGGGGCTATTGTTGCACGTAGGTTGCATCTTAATAGTTTAAGTTGAGACCTGTTTGGTGGAATTTATGCAACTCGTGTAGCTAATTTTCTTGAGATACCCATACATGAGAATGATATTGAATTGCCTCCTGCTTATCTAGATTATAATCCTATGGTTCGTCATCAGTTTGTTGAGAGGAACGATCAGTTCCTCCAGTACCGACTAATCTTTGACAGACGGCGCACCGTCCATGTTGCTCTCCCTGCTCCTGCTTTCTTTGACTTTCAGACAAAAGAGAGATATGTTATAACTAGGGAGGAGGCGAACGAGTACGAGAGTAGGATGGAGGCAGCCCGCCTCCAAGCTGCAGCCCTGTCAGGCAGTAGCTGATGCATCTCAGTACGACCCCAGCTTCAACTTCGGATTTCCACCAGGCCATCCATGGGCATAGATCAACTTAGGCCAAAAGCCTAAGCTTGGGGGAGTACGTATTTCTCACCGACATTACATTCATGTTCACACACTCATGCCAGTTGTCGGTGCACATACTTTTTCATTGTATCATCAATGCTAGTTTATTTTTTTTTAAGTTTTCTTCTTGTGTGTTTGAAAAACCTTAAGAAAAACCAAAAAAATAGTTGTAGCTTTTAGCTAGTTTACTTTCATGCATGTAGTAGCTGTAATTAAAAGAAAACCCAAAAGATTTCTCGTTCTTCTTTTGCTTGTTGGGAGCTTTCCCGTGTAAATAGTTTTATTTCTTTCCTTTTTGGGGGTCGAGAGGAGAAGACGACGATGAAAATGTTGAGTGGCTATTTATATGCATTATTGTTGATCTGACAAAGAGCCCATATTACCTTGTCTTCTCCTGTATATTGAATGCTTGCAGATTCCAGCTTAGTCCAATGCATGTGCACTATTATTATTATCCACACCGTTTGGTAGTGAAAGTGAAAGGCAATAATGATGATATATGATGAACTGATTGAGATGAGAAAAGCTAGTATGAACTCGACCTCTCTTGTTTTTGTAAATATGATTAGTTCTTTGTTCCTGATTCAGCCTATTATGAATGAAGCATGTTTGCAATGACAATTAGAGATTATAGTTGCTTATGACATGCTTAGTTTGCTAGGAGTTTATAATGGTTTACCTTGCGTGCCCACATGCTATTAAAATGGTTGTGATGTGGTATGATAGGGTGGTATCCTCCTTTGAACGATTCGAGTGGCTTGACTTGGCACATGTTCACGCATGTAGTTGAAACAAAATCAGCATAGCTTCTACGATATTTATGTTCATGGTGAATTATATCCTACTCATGCTTGCATTCGGTGTTGATTAATTTTAATGCATGTTCATGACTGTTGTTGCTCTCTAGCTGGTCGCTTCCCTGTCTCTTTCTGGCCTTCACTTGTACTAAGCAGGGATACTGCTTGTGCATCCAATTCCATAAACCCCGAAGTTATTCCATATGAGTCCACCATACCTTCCTATATATGGTATCTAACTGCCGTTCCAAGTAAATTTGTATGTGCCAAACTCTAAACCTTCAAATAAGCATTCTGTTTTGTATGCTCGAATAGCTCATGTATCAATTAGGGATGTCTGTATCTTCCATGCTAGGCGGGTTATTCTCAAGAGTGGACTCCGCTCCTCACTCACAAGAAAATGGCTGGTCACCAGGATGCCCAGTCCCATGCTCAAATCATATCAAAATAACTGCAAACAAAACTCCCCCAGGATTTTTGTTAGTTGGAGGCACCCATTGTTTCGGGCAAGCCATGTATTGATGCTTGTTGGTGGTGGGGGAGTATAAACTTTACCATTCTGCTTGGGAACCGCCTATAATGTGTGTAGCATGGAAGATATCGAGATCTCTCGGTTGTTATGTTGACAATGAAACTATACCGCTCAAAATATTATTCATCTCTACTTCAAAATCGAGCTCTGGAACCTCTACAAATCCCTGCTTCCCTCTGTGAAGGGCCTATCTATTTACTTTTATGTTGAGTCATCATCCTCTTATTAAAAAGCACCAGTTGGAGAGCACCGCTGTCATTTGCATGTATTATCGTTAGTTTACATTGAGTATGACTTGACTGGATCTCTTTTACCATGAATTACAATTTCCAGTCAGCCCTTGATGTTCAGGGGTGCTCTGCATTTATGTTTTGCGGTCTCAGAAAGGGCTAGCGAAATACCATCTTGTTATATCATATTATGATTGTTTTGAGAAAGTGTTGTCATCCAAGATATATTATTACTGCTCGCTAGTTGATTATGCCATTGATATGAGTAAACATGAGACCTAAATGTTATTGTGAATATGGTTAGTTCATAATCTTTGCTGAAAACTTGAATGTGGGCTTTACATATTTACAACAACAAGAGTAGACAGAGTTTGTAAAAGTTTTTCTTTTTCACTTTTAGTTTATCAACTGAATTGCTTGAGGACAAGCAAAGGTTTAAGCTTGGGGGAGTTTATACGTCTCCAACGTATCTACTTTTCGAAATAGTTTTTGCCTTGTTTTGGACTCCAACTTGCATGATTTGAATGGAACTAACCCGGACTAACGCTGTTTTCAGGAGAATTGCCATGGTGTTATTTTTGTGCAACAATAGAAGTTCTTGGAATGACCTGAAAATCAACGGAGATTATTTTTGGAATATATAAAAAATACTGGCGAAAGAATCAAGGCCAGGGGGCCCACACCCTGTCCACGAGGGTGGGGGTGTGCCCCCTGCATCGTGGGCCCCCTGGTGCTCCACCGACCTCAACTCCAACTCCATATATTCGTGTTCGGGGAGAACAAAAATCTGAGAGAAGGATTCATCGCATTTTACAAGGAGCCGCTGTCAAGCCCTAATCTCTCACGGGATGGCTGGTCTGGAGTCCGTTCGGGGCTCCAGAGAGGGGAATCTGTCGCTATCATCATCATCAACCTTCCTCCATCACCAATTTCATGATGCTCACCGCCGTGCGTGAGTAATTCCGTCGTAGGCTTGCTAGACGGTGATTGGTTGGATGAGATTTATCATGTAATCGAGTTAGTTTCGTTAGGGTTTGATCCCTAGTATCCATTTTGTTCTGATATTGATGTTACTCTGACTTTACTATGCTTAATGCTTGTTACTAGGTCCTGAGTGCCATGATTTCAGATCTGAACCTATTTATGTTTCCATGAATATATGTGAGTTCTTGATCCTATCTTGCAAGTCAATACTCACGTATTATGTGTTATGATTCGTTAACCCCGAAGTGACAGTAATATGGATACTTACCGGTGATGACCGTAGTTTGAGGAGTTCATGTATTCACTATGTGTTAATGCTTTGGTCTGGTACTCTATTAAAAGGAGGCCTTAATATCCTTAGTTTCCAATAGGACCCACTGCCACGGGAGGGTAGGACAAAAGATGTCATGCAAGTTCTTTTCCATAAGCATGTATGACTATATTCAGAATACATGCCTACATTACATTGATGAACTGGAGCTAGTTCTGTGTCACCCTATGTTATAACCGTTGCATGATTGATCGCATCCAACATAATTATTCATCACTGATCCATTGTCTACGAGCTTTTCACATATTGTTCTTCACTTATTTACTTTTATGTTGCTACTGTTACAATCACTATAAGACCAAACCTGCTAGCGTTACTTTTGCTACCGTTACTACTACTATCATATTACTTTGCTACTAAACACTTTGCTGCAGATATTAAGTTTCAAGGTGTGGTTGAATTGACAACTCAGCTGCTAATACTTGAGAATATTCTTTGGCTCCCCTTGTGTCGAATCAATAAATTTGGGTTGAATACTCTACCCTCAAAAACTGTTGCGATCCCCTATACTTGTGGATTATCAGATCGTAGTTTGAGGAGTTCATGTATTCATTAAGTGTTAATGCTTTGGTCCGGTACTCTATTAAAAGGAGGCCTTAATATCCCTTAGTTTCCAATAGGACCCCGCTGCCACAGGAGGGTAGGACAAAAGATGTCATGCAAGTTCTTTGTAACGCCCACGATGCGGCTATATCTCCCACGTGTGGAAGCACGACTTAGAGGCATAACCGCATTGTAAGCAATGTCGCAAGTGAGGTAATTGTCACACAACCCATGTAATGAATAAGGAAAAGGTACATAGTTGGCTTACACTCGCCACGTCACACAATAGCATAAATATCATTACATTCATCCAGATACAATCAAGGTCCAACTACGGAACCAAAATAAAGAACAACCCCAAATGCGACAAAGTCCCCGATCGCCCCAACTGGGCACCACTACTGATCGTCTGGAAAGGAAACGTAGTATCGTCCTGAGTCCTCATCGAACTCCCACTTGAGCTCAGTCGAATCTCCTAGAGCGGTATCTTCGGTCCCTGCATTTGGTTTTTGGAAGTAATCTGTGAGTCACGGGGACTCAACAATCTCACACACTCGCGATCAAGACTATTTAAGCTTATAGGAAGGGTAAAAGGTATGAGGTGGAGCTGCAGCAAGCACTAGCATATATGGTGGCTAACATATGCAAATGACAGCGAGAAGAGAAGGCAAAGGCGCAGTCGAGAAACTATGATCAAGAAGTGATCCTAGAACAACCTACGTTCAAGCATAACTCGAGACCGTGTTCTCTTCCCGGACTCCGCCGAAAAGAGACCATCACGGCCACACACTCTGGTGATTCATTTTAATTAAGTTAAGTTTAAGGTTATCTACATCCAGACATTAACAAATTCCCATCTGCCCATAACCATGGGCATGGCTTTCAAAAGTTCAAATCCCTGCAGGGGTGTCCCAACTTAGCCCATCACAAGCTCTCACGGTCAACGAAGGATATTCCTTCTCCCAAGACAATCTGATTAGACTCGGAATCCCGGTTACAAGACATCTCGACAATGGTAAAACAAGTCCAGCAAGACCACCCGCTGTGCTGACAAATCCCGATAGGAGCTGCACATATCTCGTTCTCAGGGCACACCGGATAAGCTAAACGTACGGGAGCCAACGTAACCCAAATTGCCAAGGGACGGCCCCACACGGTGCTCTAGGTTGGACCAACACTCAGAGGAGCACTGGCCCGGGGGTTTAAAATAAAGATGACCCTTGAGTCTGCGAAACCCAAGGGAAAAGAGGCTAGGTGGCAAATGGTAAAACCAAGGTTGGGCCTCGCTGGAGGAGTTTTATTCAAGGCGAACTGTCAAGGGGTTCCCATTATAACCCAACCGTGTAAGGAACGCAAAATCAAGGAACATAACACCGGTATGATGGAAACTAGGGCGGCAAGAGTGGAACAAAACACCAGGCATAAGGCCGAGCCTTCCACCCTTTACCAAGTATATAGATGAATTAAAAAATAGACAAGATATAATAATGATATCCCAACAATAAACATGTTCCAACAAGGAACAAACTCCAATCTTCACTTGCAACTAGCAACGCTATAAGAGGGGCTGAGCAAAGCGGTAACATAGCCAATCGACGGTTTGCTAGGACAAGGTGGGTTAGAGGTTTGACATGGCAATATGGGAGGCACGATAAGCAAGTGGTAGGTATCGTAGCATAGGTGTAACACCCACGATGCGGCCATATCTCCCACGTGTCGGAGCACGACTTAGAGGCATAACCGCATTGTAGGCAATGTCGCAAGAGAGGTAATCTTCACACAACCCATGTAATAAATAAGGAAAAGGGATACATAGTTGGCTTACAATCACCACTTTACACAATACAAGAATAAAGCATTACATCATCCAAATACAAACGAGGTCCGACTACGGAACCAAAATAAAAGAAGACTACCCCTAATGCTACAGATCCCCGATCGCCCCAACTAGGCTCCACTGCTGATCAACTAGAAACGGAACAACATAACGAAAACGATCTCCATCGAGCTCCTCCTTGAGCTCAGGTGCGTCACCTACACGGTTACATCGACACCTGCAAACTGGTTTTGGAAGTATCTGTGAGTCATGGGGACTCAACAATCTCACACCCTCGCGATCAAGACTATTTAAGCTTATGGGTAGGGAAAAGGTATGAGGTGGAGCTGCAGCAAGCACTAGCATATATGGTGGCTGACTTACGCAAAAGAGAGCGAGAAGAGAAAGGTAAAGCACGTTCGAGAATCTATGATCAAGAAGTGATCCTGAAACTGCTTACGTTCAAGCATAACTCCAACACCGTGTTCACTTCCCGGACTCCGCCAGAAAGTGACCATCACGGCCACACACGTGGTTGATCCATTTTAATTAAGTTAAGTTTTAGGTTTTCTACAACCGGACATTAACAAATTCCCATCTGCCCATAACCGCGGGCACGGCTATCGAAAGTTCGTAACCCTGCAGGGGTGTCCCAACTTAGCCCATCACAAGCTCTCACGGTCAACGAAGGATATTCCTTCTCCCAGGAAGATCCGATCAGGCTCGGAATCCCGGTTACAAGACATTTTGACAATGGTAAAACAAGACCAGCAAAGCCACTCGAATGTGCCGACAAATCCCGATAGGAGCTGCACATATCTCGTTCTCAGGGCACACCGGATAAGCAATCCGTACAACTAAAACCAGCCCTCGAGTTTCCCCGAGGTGGCGCTGCAAGGGGCTCTAGTTTTGGACCAACACTCAGAGGAGCACTGGCCCGGGGGGTTTAAAAGAAATATGACCCTTGAGTCTGCAGAACCTAAGGGAAAGAAAAGGCTAGGTGGCAAATGGTAAAACCAATGTTGGGCCTTGCTGGAGGAGTTTTATTCAAGGCGAACTGTCAAGGGGTTCCCATTATAACCCAACCGCGTAAGGAACACAAAATCAAGGAACATAACACCGGTATGACAGAAACTAGGGCGGCAAGAGTGGAACAAAACACCAGGCATAAGGCCGGGCCTTCCACCCTTTACCATGTTTATAGATGCATTAATTAGAATAAGAGATATTGTGATATCCCAACAAGTATCCATGTTCCAACATGGAACAAACTCCAACTTCACCTGCAACTAGCAACGCTATAAGAGGGGCTGAGCACAGCGGTAACATAGACAAACAATGGTTTGCTAGGACAAGGTGGGTTAGAGGCTTGACATGGCAATATGGGAGGCATGATAAGCAAGTGGTAGGTATCATAGCATAGGCATAACAAAAGAGGGAGCATCTAGCAAGCAAAGATAGAAGTGATTTCGAGGGTATGGTCATCTTGCCTGAGATCCCGCAAGGAAGAAGAACGAGTCCATGAAGAAGACAAACGGACGAATCCTCACAAACGCGACGTTATTGGAACCAACCCAAAGGAGCAACGCCGGAATGAAGCAAACAACATAGTAAACAACCAACACATGAACATGGCATGATGCACAATCAAGTATGATGCATGTCCGGTTTAAAGAAGCATGGCATGACAAAGTGCACAAACAACACTACAAGTTAAGTGGAGCTCAATATGCAACAAGTTGCATATTGACGGAACACCACATGCCTTATTTAGTTCTCTCTTGTTTATGTACTCAACAAAATTAAATGTTGTTTAGCATGGCAAGGGGTGAAGCAAAGTTAATCTAGTCAAGTTTAAATGAGGCCGGAAACAACGAACGACAATTCCGAAAAAATCCCCATATGCATATATTAGGTTTGGTACTGTTCTCTCCTAAACACAATTTTATAGTTGTTAAACATGCAAAACAAGTACACCATGCTAAACTAGGCATTTTTCTACCCCATTTACATATAAAGTTTGTTACAAACCGAGTTACGCGCGGAGGGTATGGGCCCGGGAGGCCGACGCGGTGGCTGGGCTCGTCCCGCTCCTCGATCCCTCCTGGATCGAGCGAGCAGGGGCGGCGCGGCGAGCGTACATGCGGCGTGCGGCGTTGCAACTGCTCGAGGCGAAGCATGGGCGCGGTTCACGCGAAGCAGAGGCATGATATGAAGCGGATCCAGCGGAGATAGGCTAGAGCTGGCTGGACCAGCAACTAGGGTGATGATGTCTACTACACAACCTTCTTCTTGTAGACGTTGTTGGGCCTCCAAGTGCAGAGGTTTGTAGGACAGTAGCAAATTTCCCTCAAGTGGATGACCTAAGTTTTATCAATCCGTAGGAGGCGTAGGATGAATATGGTCTCTCTCAAGCAACCCTGCAACCAAATAACAAAGAGTCTCTTGTGTCCCCAACACACCCGATACAATGGTAAATTGTATAGGTGCACTAGTTCGGCGAAGAGATGGTGATACAAGTGGTATATGGATAGTAGATATGGGTATTTGTAATCTGAAATTATAAAAACAGCAAGGTAGAAAGTGATAAAAGTGAGCGTAAACGGTATTGCAATGTGTTGAAACAAGGCCTAGGGTTCATACTTTCGCTAGTGTAAGTTCCCTCAACAATACTAACATAATTGGATCACATAAGTGTCCCTCAACATGCAACAAAGAGTCACTCCAAAGTCACTAATAGCGGAGAACGAACGAAGAGATTATGGTAGGGTACGAAACCACCTCAAAGTTATTCTTTCCAATCAATCCATTGGGCTATTCCTATAATTCTCACAAACAGCCCTAGAGTTCATACTAGAATAACACCTTAAGACACAAATCAATCAAAACCCAAATGTCACCTAGATACTCCAATGTCACCTCAAGTATCCATGGGTATGATTATATGATATGCATCACACAATCTTAGATTCATCTATTCAACCAACAGAAAGGACCTCGAAGAGTGCCCCAAAGTTTCTACCGGAGAATCACGACGAAAACGTGTGCCAACCCCTATGCATAGGTTCCCAATGTCACGAAACCCGCAAGTTGATCACCAAGACATACATCAAGTGGATCATAGAATACCCCATTGTCACCACAGGTATCCCACGCAAGACATACATCAAGTGTTCTCAAATCTTTAAAGACTCAATCTGATAAGATAACTCCAAAGGGAAAACTCAATTCATTACAAGAGAGAAGAGGGGGAGGAGAAACATAGGATCCAACTATAATAGCAAAGCTCGCGATACATCAAGATCGTATCATCTCAAGAACACGAGAGAGAGATCAAACACAGAGCTACTGGTACATACCCTCAGCCCCGAGTGAGAACTACTCCCTCCTCGTCATGGAGAGCGCCGGGATGATGAAGATGGCCATCGGTGAGGTATCCCCCCCCCCCGGCAGGGTGCCGGAATAGGGTCCCGATTGACTTTTGGTGGCTACGAGGCTTCTGGCGGTGGAACTCTCGATCTAATATCTGTTCTGGAAGTTTTAGTGTATATGGAGTCATATAGGCAGAAGAAGCACATCAGGGGAGCCACGAGGGCCCCACGAGGCAGGGGGCGCGCCCCAGGGGGGTGGGCACGCCCCTACCCTCGTGAGCTCCTCCTTCCTTCCTTCCTTGACGTGGGGTCCAAGTCCATCGGGTGGCTTTCGTTCCAAAAATAACTTCTCTAGTTGATTTCGTTCCGTTTCGACTCCGTCTGATATTCCTTTTCTTCAAAACACTAAAATAGGCATAAAATAGCAAATCTGGGCTGGGCCTTCGGTTAATAGGTTAGTCCCGAAAGTAATATAAAAGTGGATAATAAAGCCCAATAATTCCCAAAACAGTAGATAATATAGCATGGAGCAATCAAAAATTATAGATACGTTGGAGACGTATCAAGCATCCCCAAGCTTAATTCCTGCTCGTCCTCGAGTAGGTAAATGATAAAAAAGATAATTTTTGATGTGGAATTCTTGTTGGCATAATTTCAATGTAATTCTTCTTACTTGTGATATGAATATTCAGATCCAAAAGATTCAAGACAAAAGTTCATATTGACATAAAAATAATAATACTTCAAGCATACTAACTAAGCAATTATGTCTTCTCAAAATAACATGGCTAAAGAAAGCTATCCCTACAAAATCATATAGTCTGGCTATGCTCCATCTTTGCCACACAAAGTATTTAAATCATGCACAACCCCGATGAGAAGCCAAGCAATTGTTTCATACTTTTGATGTTCTCAGACTTTTTCAATCTTCACGCAATACATGAGCGTGAGCCATGGACATAGCACTATAGGTGGAATAGAAGGGTGGTTGTGGAGAAGACAAAAAGGAGAAGATAGTCTCACATCAACTAGGCGTATCAACGGGCTATGGAGATGCCCATCAATAGATATCAATGTGAGTGAGTAGGGATTGCCATGCAACGGATGCACTAGAGCTATAAGTATATGAAAGCTCAACAAAAGAAACTAGTGGGTGTGCATCCAACTTGCTTGCTCACGAAGACCTAGGGCATTTTGAGGAAGCCCATCATTGGAATATACAAGCCAAGTTCTATAATGAAAGATTCCCACCAGTATATGAAAGTGACAACATAGGAGACTCTCTATCATGAAGATCATGGTGCTACTTTGAAGCACAAATGTGGTAAAAGGATAGTAGCATTGCCCCTTTTTATTTTCTCATTTTTTATATTTTTTTTGGGCCTTCTTTTTTTTCTTTGGCCTTTCTCTTTTTTTGTGTTTTTTGTGTTTTTTGTGTTTTTTGTGTTTTTTGTTTTTGGGACAATGCTCTATTGAATGATGATCACCACACTTCTATTTATTTACAACTCAATGATTACAACTCGATACTTAGAACAAGATATGACTCTATATGAATGCCTCCGGCGGTGTACCGGGATGTGCAATGACTCATGAGTGACATGTATGAAAGAATTATGAATGGTGGCTTTGCCACAAATACGATGTCAACTACATGAACATGCTAAGCAATATGACAATGATGGAGTGTGTCCTAATAAACGGAACAGTGGAAAGTTGCATGGCAATATATCTCGGAATGGCTATGGAAATGCCATAATAGGTAGGTATGGTGGCTGTTTTGAGGAAGGTATATGGTGGGTTTATGGTACCGGCGAAAGGTGTGCAGTATTAGAGAGGCTAGCAAAGGTGGAAGGGTGAGAGTGCGTATAATCCATGGACTCAACATTAGTCATAAAGAACTCACATACTTATTGCAAAAATCTATTAGTTATCGAAACAAAGTACTACGTGCATGCTCCTAGGGGGATAGATTGGTAGGAAAAGACCATCGCTCGTCCCCGACCGCCACTCATATGGAAGACAATAAATAAATAAATCATGCTCCGACTTCGTCACATAACGGTTCACCATACGTGCGTGCTACGGGAATCACAAACTTCAACAAAAGTATTTCTCAAATTCACAACTACTCAACTAGCATGACTCTAATATTACCATCCTCATATCTCAAAACAATCATCAAGTATCAAACTTCTCCTAGTATTCAACACATTCAAGAGAATTTTATTATTCTTGAATACCTAGCATATTAGGATTTTAAGCAAATTACCATGCTATTTAAGACTCTCAAAATAATCTAGGTGAAGCATGAGAGTTCATCTATTTCTATAAAATAAAACCACCACCATGCTCTAAAGGATATAAGTGAAGCACTAGAGCAAATGACAAACTACTCCGAAAGATATAAGTGAAGATCAATGAGTAGTCGAATAATTATGCAACTATGTGAAGACTCTCTAACATTTAATAATTTCAGATCTTGGTACTCTATTCAAACAGCAAGCAAAGCAAAATAAAATGACATTCTTAGAATGGCAAACATCATGTGAAGAAGCAAAAACTTAGGATCAACCGAAACTAACCGATAGTTGTTGAAGAAGAAAGGTGGGATACCAACCAGGGCATCCCCAAGCTTAGATGCTTGAGACTTCTTGAAATATTATCTTGGGGTGCCTTGGGCATCCCCAAGCTTGAGCTTTTGTGTCTCCTTAATTCCTCTCATATCACGGTCTCCCTAAATCTCAAAAGCTTCATCTCCACAAAACTCAACAAGGACTCGTGAGATAAGTTAGTATAAACCATTGCCAAAACCTTATCATACTCTACTGTAGAAAATCACTAAAATTAGTATTCAACATTGCATACTAGATGCCTCTGCATATTTAACAGTCCTATCCTCAAATAGAATCATTAAAGAAGCAAACATATGCAAACAATGCAAACATAACAGCAATCTGCCTAAACAGGATAGTCTGTAAAGAATGCTGCAACATCCATACTTTCCTAACTCCAAAAATTATGAAAGAAAATTCCCACTGTAGTAAATTTATCAGAGCTTAATATGCAAAAGGTTTGAACATTTATCACATTCTGAATTTTCTAGGGAATTATTGCAACAGCGGTGAACTTTCTGTTTTCAAACAGCAACATGTGGACTTGTAACATAGGCATAGTAAAGGCTATCAATGCCACTTTTATTGAAATAAAAGATGAAAAACATTGTTATAAATAAAATCAAGCAAATTCAAACAAAATAAATTGACGCTCCAAGCAAAACACATATCATGTGGTGAATAAAAATATAGCTCCAAGTAAAGTTACCGATGAACGAAGACGAAAGAGGGGATGCCTTCCGGGGCATCCCCAAGCTTAGGCTCTTGGCTATCCTTGAATATTACCTTGCGGTGCCTTGGGCATCCCCAATCGTAGGCTCTTGCCACTCCTTATTCCATAGTCCATCGAATCCTTACCCAAAACCTGAAAACTTCACAACACAAAACTTAACAGAAAACTCGTAAGCTCCGTTAGTATAAGAAAATAGATCACCACTTCAAGGTACTGTAATGAACTCATTCTTTATTTATATTGGTGTTAAACCTAATGTATTCCAACTTCTCTATGGTTTATAGACTATTTTACTAGCCATAGATTCATCAAAATAAGTAAACAACACATGAAAAACAGAATATGTCAAAAACAGAACAGTCTGTAGTAATCTGGATCAAACGTATACTTCTGTAACTCATAAAATTCTCAAATAAATTTATGGACCTGAGGAATTTATCTATTAATCATATGCAAAAATAATTAACTAAATATCACTCTCCAAATAAAAATGGCAGCAATTCTTGTGAGCGCTAAAGTTTCTGTTTTTTACAGCATGATCAACAAGACTTTCCCAAAGTCTTCCCAAAGGTTCTAGTTGGCACAAACACTAATTAAAATCATAAAACCACATCTAAGCAGATGATATATGAATTATTTATTACTAAACAGGAACAAAAAGCAGGGAATAAAAATAAAGTTGGGTTGCCTCCCAACAAGCGCTATCGTTTAACGCCCCTAGCTAGGCATGATGATGTCAATGATGCTCACATAAAAGATAAGAATTGAAACATAAATAGAGCATCATGAAGAATATGACTAGCAAATTTAAGTCTAACATTCTTCCTATGCATAGGGATTTTGTGAGCAAACAACTTATGGGAACAAGAATCAACTTGCATAGGAAGGTAAAACAAGCATAGCTTCAAAACTTTAAGCACATAGAGAGGAAACTTGATATTATTGCAATTCCTACAAGCATATGTTACTCCCTCATAATAAATTTCAGTAGCATCATGAATGAATTCAACAATATAACCAGCACCTAAAGCATTCTTTTCATGATCTACAAGCATAGAAAATTTACTACTCTCCACATAAGCAAAATTCTTCTCATGAATAATAGTGGGAGCAAACTCAACAAAATAGTTATCATGTGAGGCATAATCCAATTGAAAACTAAAATCATGATGACAAGTTTCATGGATATCATTATTCTTTATAGCATACAAGTCATCACAATAATCATCATAGATAGCAACTTTGTTCTCATAATCAATTGGAACCTCTTCCGAAATAGTGGATTCATCACAAAATAAAGTCATGACCTCTTCAAATCCACTTTCATCAATATAATCATCATAAATAGGAGGCATGCTTTCATCATAATAAATTTGCTCATCAAAACTTGGGGGACAAAAAATATCATCTTCATCAAACATAGCTTCCCCAAGCTTGTGGCTTTGCATATCATTAGCATCATGGATATTCAAGGAATTCATACTAACAACATTGCAATCATGCTCATCATTCAAATATTTAGTGCCAAACATTTTATAGATTTCTTCTTCTAGCACTTGAGCACAATTATCCTTTTCATCATACTCACGAAAGATATTAAAAAGGTGAAGCGTATGAGACAAACTCAATTCCATTTTTTATAGTTTTCTTTTATAAACTAAACTAGTGATAAAAACAAGAAACTAAAAGACTCGATTGCAAGATCTAAAGATATACCTTCAAGCTCTAACCTCCCCGGCAACGGCGCCAGAAAAGAGCTTAGTTGACGGGTTGTGTTAGTGCCGCTTTCCTTGCCTCCCCGGCAACGGCGCCATAAAAGAGCTTAGTTGATGGGGTGTGTTAGTGCCGCTTTCTTTGCCTCCCCGGCAACGGCGCCATAAAAGAGCTTGATGTCTCCTACACAACCTTCTTCTTGTAGATGTTGTGGGCCTCCAAGTGCAGAGGTTTGTAGGACAATAGCAAATTTCCCTCAAGTGGATGACCTAAGGTTTATCAATCCGTAGGAGGCGTAGGATGAAGATGGTATCTCTCAAGCAACCCTGCAACCAAATAACAAAGAGTCTCTTGTGTCCCCAACACACCTGATACAATGGTAAATTGTATAGGTGCACTAGTTCGGCGAAGATATGGTGATACAAGTGGTATATGGATAGTAGATATGCGTATTTGTAATATGAAATTATAAAAACAGCAAGGTAGCAAGTGATAAAAGTGAGCGTAAACGGTATTGCAATGTGTTGAAACAAGGCCTAGGGTTCATACTTTCGCTAGTGTAAGTTCCCTCAACAATACTAACATAATTGGATCACATAAGTGTCCCTCAACATGCAACAAAGAGTCACTCCAAAGTCACTAATAGCGGAGAACGAACGAAGAGATTATGGTAGGGTACGAAACCACCTCAAAGTTACTCTTTCAAATCAATCCATTGGGCTATTCCTATAATTGTCACAAACAGCCCTAGAGTTCGTACTAGAATAACACCTTAAGACACAAATCAATCAAAACCCTAATGTCACCTAGATACTCCAATGTCACCTCAAGTATCCGTGGGTATGATTATACGATATGCATCACACAATCTCAGATTCATCTATTCGACCAACACAAAGTACCTTGAAGAGTGCCCCAAAGTTTCTACCGGAGAATCACGACGAAAACGTGTGCCAACCCCTATGCATAGGTTCCCAATGTCACGAAACCCACAAGTTGATCACCAAGACAAACATCAAGTTGATCATAGAATACCCCATTGTCACCACAGGTATCCCACGCAAGACATACATCAAGTGTTCTCAAATCTTTAAAGACTCAATCCGATAAGATAACTCCAAAGGGAAAACTCAATTCATTACAAGAGAGAAGAGGGGAGGAGAAACATAGGATCCAACTATAATAGCAAAGCTCGCGATACATCAAGATCGTATCATCTCAAGAACACGAGAGAGAGAGAGATCAAACACAAAGTTACTGGTACATACCCTCAGCCCCGAGGGAGAACTACTCCCTCCTCGTCATGGAGAGCGCTAGGATGATGAAGATGGCCACCGGTGAGGGATCCCCCTCCGGCAGGGTGCCGGAACAGGGTCCCGATTGACTTTTGGTGGCTACGGAGGCTTCTGGCGGCGGAACTCTCGATCAAATCTCTATTCTGGAAGTTTTAGGGTATATGGAGTTATATAGGCAGAAGAAGCACGTCAGGGGAGCCACGAGGGCCCCACGAGGCAGGGGGCGCGCCCCTACCCTCGTGAGCTCCTCCTTCCTTCCTTGACGTGGGGTCCAAGTCCATCGGGTGGCTTTCGTTCCAAAAATAACTTCTCTAGTTGATTTCGTTCCGTTTCGACTCTGTATGATATTCCTTTTCTTCAAAACACTGAAATAGGCATAAAACAGCAAATCTGGGCTAGGCCTCTGGTTAATAGGTTAGTCCCGAAAGTAATATAAAAGTGGATAATAAAGCCTAATAATGCCCAAACAGTAGATAATGTAGCATGGAGCAATCAAAAATTATAGATACATTGGAGACGTATCAGGTGCCGAACGGGCGGTGCCATGGTGGTAGAGATCATTTGTGGTGGCGCGGTGACGAGGCCAAGGCTGGCTCCTTTCGGTCCCTGCGAGAAAAAGCAGAGGAAGAGCGAGATGAGAGGATGGGGAGGGAAAACAGAGGGAAGAAGGACAAGGGAGAGGGGCGAGGGGGTCCTGGCCTGGTGATGCTACTCTACCATCGAGGCCACCGGCGGGTGGTGGAGCTTGGGGTCGAGGCGCCCGGGATCTCAGCGGGGGCGAGGGAGCTACGGCCGGGAGGCAGGGATGAGCGCTGGGGCGTTGGGGGAGCCTCCTGGGTCGTCGTATTCGCGATCTTGCGGTCCAAATCGAGTGGGAGGTGGCGGTTGGTGGAGTGGATCGGAAAACAAGGAACGAAGGTGATTGGCTCGGTGGGGAACACGAGGAGGAGACAAGAGGAGTGGCGGTGACGCTAGGAGGATCCCTAGAAATTAGGGATTCGTCCGATGACTGCACTGCTATTTATAGAAAGTGGGTGTGGGTAGGGCTATCTCGTCCCTCCGATCGTAATCGGAAGATCTCGGATAAGTAGGTTAGGGAGCCCCATTAACAAAACGGAGATGTTTTGTAGACATTTGGGGATGATCTGGACCCAACGGTTACGACTGACCGGGTCGAGTCCGGGACAACTTTCGAATGCGCGCGCGAGGAGGTCCGATGCACTGTGCAAATAGGGGTAGGCATGGGCCTAGGTGGACTGTGGAGAGCGGGTTGGTCTGAGAGAAGAGGGGAGAGATGCAGCCCGGCACGATTTCCGGAGACCGAAAACGTCCGACGATAAGACCGGCTATAATGTTGCTATAGTTATCCGTTGGGCTATCAAACGAACTCCGAATGCGATGAAACTTGGCAGGCAGCCGACCTACAACATAACAACACCGCATGCCAACTTTCAACCCATTCTGAGAACATTTTCCAGCCACTTATAAAATAATATTTCGGGCATGCAGCGGGCGCGTGCAAGTGTGTTTGGGCTCAGAACAGGCAACGGAAAGAACGAAGAGACCGGGACGGATGCAAGTTTTGAAAACATGATGATGCAATGCACATGATGACATGATAAGATACAACACGCAAGCAAATGACATGGCAACGACAGCGAATAACTGGAAGACACCTGGCGCAACGGTCTCGGGGCGTCACAACACTCCACCACTACGAGAGGATCTCGTCCCGAGATCTAGGATGGCACCGGAGGGAAACGGAGGAGGAGGAGGAGAGGTAAAACTAAATTGCTTCTTTGACGAATGAGTGAAACCAAAGAACCTTGCGAGGTTAAACCAATTCGAGAAAGAATACAACGAGATAACCGAAGTTGAAAGCACTCCGTTAGAAAAGAGAAACAAGGAAGAACAAATTCGGACAACACTCAATTTGAAAAGAGATATGAAACTTGATAAGATGACAAGAACTTGAGCAGTGGGCACAACACTCCGGTTAAATGGATAAGCACGAAAAGAACATGATCCTGACAAAACAAGAAGATGGGTTTAAAAGAGCAACATCACAATGCTTCCGGAACAAAAGAATAGAAGTTGGATCGTTGGAAAGGAAAGAGTTGAGAAGAAAATGACATCTTCTACCACAAATGAGCTTGAAAAGAATCTTGAAGAGAAGGGTCGAACGGAATTGTTGGAAAACCAACAACGAAAAGAGTAAGCTTGTTGTGGGCTTATAGAAAACATCTCGAAATTATGAGGTGAAATTCTGCCACTAATGGAAACAATAGATTGGATTGATATGAACAAGACGAGAACTTATTTCACCGGGAGGATAGATGAAGAACTTGGGTCATTTGTGAGCACCATAAATAGCAAACGATCCTTAGGGAAAGCTTTATGTGAAATATAACCCAAGATAACTCCAACAAAACGATTGGTGGATTGAGAAGAGCTCGTGATTGAATAGATTGATGGGTTTAACTATCTCATTCTTAACAACATGTGAATCATGAAACATGAACTCAAATTATCAAGAATGACATAATACCACCTCAAATGATACGGTAGAAAGAATTGTACTTCGGAATGCAAGAAGAGGAATACTTGAAGCTCCTCTGAAAAGAATCTTGATTAACACTTCAAGAAGGAATTAAATCCTTGATGAACCCCATGTAAAGCCTCCATGAAGAACTCCGGTAATAAAAGAATGATCAAACAAAAGGGAAAATTGAAAAGAACTCCGGGAGAAGCCTTGCAATGATTAGATGAAGTTTGGAAATGATATAACCGAGAAAACTTGGAACTCCGGAAAGAAAAGATAAAGCATCTCAAACCGAGAATGTGATATGATGAACCACTCCGGAAAGAAGAAATTAGATCAATTGGATGAAACAAGAATAAGAATTATGTTATGTGTATCCTTCACCAATTTAATTGATGACGAGCAAACGGATTTGTCATACTACTTATTCTCGTTGAAAAGGATTAAGATAGATATAGCACAAACTTGAGAAAGTCTTCAATGAACCACCGATAGGATTAGGAAACAACGAATGAATTGATATGATAACAAAGGAAGAGAAATCTTGAACGAACCACCGTAAGAATTGAAAATGAACGAAGAAAAGATAAGGAAACACCAGGAAGAATTTGAAAACGAATGAAGATACTTGAGAGAATTTGATACATGAGAACGAATAGATCACGAACTGATTAGAGAATATTTGAATGATGCACCGGTAAGATTTTGAGAACAATAGCTGAAAACTGAGAATGAATAATTCTTCTGAAATGAGGGGCTCTGGATAATCAAACCGAACAGACTCCTAAATTGCTCTGTAAGGATGAAAAGAATTGTCACAATTGAAACAATTATGAGAGGATGGCAACAAGCTAGAATCACGCATCTATGAGAGAACAGATAATATATGGAGGAAAAACTCTTCTTCGGTCTTCAGATGTTGAGAATGACAACGAGAAACACCACCATGAGTTGTTGAGATACTCCAGGATGACGAATAGAAAGGTTGAGCCAACGGTGAAAAGAATTAGACCGATCTTGGGGAAAGACATTTGACTGATGACAAATCATTCTTACGTCAAGCTTTGAAATGTATTTGAAAAGCTCCGGGAAATAAGAAGAGTCAGGTAAGATCCTGGGAAAAGACCTGTGGGTTAGGGCCCACTCAAAAGATACACCGTTGAAATGATTTAAAAGAGAGATTGCGTTGGTTGAATTAAATGGCTTGAATAAGATAACATCCTCGAAAGAGCTTGAATGAAAGCGGAGTGGAAAAACGAATCTTCGAGATATCTTTAGCACTCCAGACCAAAAGAATAGCGAGAAGTGGAATTAAAATAAGGTGCACCGGCATGGAAAACATTTGAAACGAGTTAAAGGATATGATCAACAGCAAAAACTTGAATTGAATCCACCCAAGAACAAAAAGAACGAAAAATGATGAACTTGTAGAGCATCTTCATGAGAACCATCGGGTAAGAACATTGACGGAAAAGAATGGAGAGACATCCCATCAATAAAAGGATACTTGATTAAGAAATCTAAATCCTTGAAGAAAACAAGGGAGGGAGGGTGGGAACACAAAGGCAACTTGGAACGTATGAAGCAAACACCATTAAGATCAACTGATAATTGATCTTGCGAATGTTGAAAATGATCAGATCCATTTGAAGAGGAGCACACCGATTGACAAGGATTGACAAGACAAACTCGATGATTGAGAAAGATTGGTCTTCACATTGGAGTATGAGAACACCGCTTAGGAAAGGTATGGAATCAACATTTGACATCGAAGCAACTCGAATACCACAACTCAAAACAAAACAAAGGATTGGCTTGCAGAATAAGCCGGAACAAACATATGATAGAGATTTCATCTGAAGTTTTTGTGGTGGGGCCTACACGGGCTCGATCTTACAGCACCATCATGTATAAGGCAGTGCACATGACATACGAAGTGTCCCCGAGTCAGCATAGCCAAGGACTCTTTAAGACACAATGAGACCACTGTAAAACCAACCGTGGATAGGCGGACCACTAGACGTCGAACCCCAATTTCTTATCATACATCTGTCGGAAAGATATCCTAGGAGCTACTTGAAATCTCACTTATAAACTCCCGAAACTTTCTAGGTATGCAATCAGGTGTTGGGGATACAGGGGAAGCATAATATCTCACCCAAAACTAGCAAATCCTACATCCAGCTGTATCCATCCTTTGACACATAACCAAGAAACCTTCAGAAATCATTTACCTCAACCTTCGAAAAGCATCCGTTATACGAGTTATGGCAATACTCCCGAACTCCCGCCCCAGTACTGGGTCGCGTCGAGGTTATCTCACCAACAACTGCATAAAAGAGATTTTCGATGTCGGCAAACTCAGGTATTCCAAAACTGCAACGATAAAATTGTGACAACAACACCTCAGAGCTCAACTCCCCGGGATACTGCCACAACCCCTAAATGTCAGGAGGCACCAAGAACAATGTTCTCATCACAAAACCATCCTAATTTTTTTTAGTGAAATTTGAGGAGAGAAAGTCAAAAGTTTACGTCAGGAGGCCTCACCAGAGCGACGAAGGGACTGAGGAGTAAAAAGAATCCTACTCTCCGATGAATATAATCCTATAAGATTCAAAACATTTTTCTAGACTCAACAACGCCAGCGATTCGATCAAGCAAGGGGCTCCTAAGTCGGGGAAGGCTCTGATTACCAACTTGTAACACCCATGATGCGGCTATATCTCCCACGTGTCGGAGCACGACTTAGAGGCATAACCGCATTGTAGGCAATGTCGCAAGAGAGGTAATCTTCACACGACCCATTTAATGAATAAGGAAAAGGGATACATAGTTGGCTTACAATCGCCACTTCACACAATACAAGAATAAAGCATTACATCATCCAAATACAAACGAGGTCCGACTATGGAACCAAAATAAAAGAAGACTACACCTATTGCTACAGATCCCCGATCGCCCCAACTGGGCTCCACTACTGATCAACTGGAAATGGAACAACATAACGAACACGATCTCCATCGAGCTCCTCCTTGAGCTCAGGTGCGTCACCTGCATGGTTACATCGACACCTGCAAACTAGTTTTGGAAGTATCTGTGAGTCATGGGGACTCAACAATCTCACACCCTCGCGATCAAGACTATTTAAGCTTATGGGTAGGGAAAATGTATGAGGTGGAGCTGCAGCAAGCACTAGCATATATGGTGGCTAACTTACGCAAAAGAGAGCGAGAAGAGAAAGGCAAAGCACGCTCGAGAATCTATGATCAAGAAGTGATCCTGAAACTACTTACGTTCAAGCATAACTCCAACACCGTGTTCACTTCCCGGACTCCGCCGGAAAGAGACCATCACGGCCACACACGCGGTTGATCCATTTTAATTAAGTTTTAGGTTTTCTACAACCGGACATTAACAAATTCCCATCTGCCCATAACCGCGGGCACGGCTTTCGAAAGATCATAACCCTGCAGGGGTGTCCCAACTTAGCCCATCACAAGCTCTCACGGTCAACGAAGGATATTCCTTCTCCCAGGAAGACACGATCAGGCTCGGAATCCTGATTACAAGACATTTCGACAATGGTAAAACAAGACCAGCAAAGCCGCCCGAATGTGCCGACAAATCCCGATAGGAGCTGCACATATCTCGTTCTCAGGGCACACCGGATAAGCAATCCATACAACTAAAACCAGCCCTCGAGTTTCCCCGAGGTGGCGCTGCAAGGGGCTCTAGTTTTGGACCAACACTCAGAGGAGCACTGGCCCGGGGGGTTTAAAATAAAGATGAACCTTGAGTCTGCAGAACCCAAGGGAAAGAAAAGGCTAGGTGGCAAATGGTAAAACTAATGTTGGGCCTTGCTGGAGGAGTTTTTCAAGGCGAACTGTCAAGGGGTTCCCATTATAACCCAACCGTGTAAGGAATGCAAAATCAAGGAACATAACATCGGCATGACGGAAACTAGGGCGGCAAGAGTGGAACAAAACACCAGGCATAAGGCCGGGTCTTCCACCCTTTACCAAGTGTATAGATGCATTAATTAGAATAAGAGATATTGTGATATCCCAACAAATATCCATGTTCCAACATGGAACAAACTCCAACTTCACCTGCAACTAGCAGCGCTATAAGAGGGGCTGAGCACAGCGGTAACATAGCCAAACAACAGTTTGCTAGGACAAGGTGGGTTAGAGGCTTGACATGGCAATATGGGAGGCATGATAAATAAGTGGTAGGTATCATAGCACAGGCATAGCAAAAGAGCGAGCATCTAGCAAGCAAAGATAGAAGTGATTTCGAGGGTATGGTCATCTTGCCTGAGATCCCGCAAGGAAGAAGAACGAGTCCATGAAGAAGACAAACGGACGAAGTCGAACGAATCCTCACAAACGCGACGTTATCAGAACCAACCCGAAGGAGCAACACCGGAAAGAAGCACACAACATAGTAAACAACCAACACATGAACATGGCATGATGCACAATCAAGTATGATGCACGTCTGGTTTAAAGAAGCATGGCATTGAAAAGTGCACAAACAACACTACAAGTTAAGTGCAGCTAAATATGCAACGAGTTGCATATTGACGGAACACCACATGCCTTATTTAGTTCTCTCTCATTTATGTACTCAACAAAATTAAATGTTGTTTAGCATGGCGAGGGGTGAAGCAAAGCTAAACTAACTAACTAGTGAAGTTTAAATGAGGCTGGAAACAACGAACAACAATTCCGAAAAATCTCCATATGCATATATTAGGTTTGGTACTGTTCTTTCATAAACACAATTTTAGAGTTGTTAAACATGCAAAACAAGTACACCATGTTAAACTATGCATTTTTCTACCCCATTTACATATAAAGTTTGTTACAAACCGAGTTACGGTTAAATAGTTATGAATTGAATCATTTTAGCAAGTTATTTAAGCAAATTTAAACAAACAGTATTTTAAACATTTTAGACATGGATGAAAAAGACATATTATGGAACTACACAAAATTCTAAGCAACTTTCATATTAAGTTTGTTTTAAACCGATGCACGGTTTGAGAGTTATTAAATGCATGAAGTTTAGGGGGTTTCCTGTGAAACTGTTGTTGTCTGGATAAAAGGAAAAACGCTGAAAGGAAAAAAAGAAGCAGGCCAAAACCGAGATCTAGCCCAGGCGCGGGGGAACTGCTCACATCGGGCCTTGAGGCCGGTCGGTGGAGAGGCTGGACGGAGCTAGGCCTGCGGGGCTGGACTGGCGAAGGGGAGGCAGGCTGGGCCTACTGGATCTGGGCCACACGCGGAGGGTATGGGTCCTGGAGGCCCACGCGGTGGCTGGGCTCGTCCCGCTCCTCGATCCCGCCTGGATCGAGCGAGCAGGGGCGGCGCGGCAAGCATACATGCGGCGTGCGGCGCTGCAACTGCTCGAAGCGAAGCATGGGCGCGGTTCAGGCGAAGCGGAGGCATGATATGAAGCGGATCCGGTGGAGATAGGTTGGAGCTGGCCGGACCAGTAGCTGGGTGACGAATGGGAGGTGCCATGGCGGTAGAGATCATTTGTGGTGGCGCAGTGACAAGGCCAAGGCTGGCTCCTTTCGGTCCCTGCGAGAAGAAGCAGAGGAAGAGCGAGATGAGAGGATGGGGAGGGAAAACAGAGGGAAGAAGGACAAGGGAGAGGGCGAGGGAGTCCTGGCCTGGTGGTGCTGCTGTACCATCAAGGCCACCGGCGGGTGGTGGAGCTTGGGGTTGAGGCGCCCGGGATCTCAGCGGCCAGATGGAGCAGGGGCGAGGGAGCTGCGACCAGGAGGCAGGGACGAGCGTTGGGGCATTGGGGGAGCCTCCTGGGCCATCGGATCCGCGACCTGGCGGTCCAAATCGAGTGGGAGGTGGCGGTTGGTGGAGTGGATCTGAAAACAAGGAACGAAGGTGATTGGCTTGGTGGGGAACACGAGGAGACAGGAGGAGTGGCAGTGACGCTAGTAGGATCCCTAGAAATTAGGGATTCGTCCGATGATTGCACTGCTATTTATAGAAAGTGGGTGTGGGTAGGGCTATCTCGTCCCTCCAATCGTAATCGGACGATCTAAGATAAATAGGTTAGGGAGCCCCATTAACAAAACGGAGATGTTTTGTAGATGTTTCGGGATGATCCGAACCCACCGGTGACGACTGACCGGGTCGAGTTCGGGACAACTTTCGGACGCGCGCGCGAGGATGTCCGATGCACTGTCCAAAGAGGGGTAGGCATGGGCCTAGGTGGACTGTGGAGAGCGGGTTGGTCTGAGAGAAGAGGGGAGAGATGCAGCCCGGCACGATTTCCGGAGACCGAAAACGTCCGACGATAAGACCGGCTGTAATGTCGCAGTTATCCGTTGGGCTATCAAACGAACTCCAAATGAAACTTGGCAGGCAGCCTACCTACAACATGACAGCACCGCATGCCAACTTTCAACCCATTCCGAGAACATTTTCCGTCCACTTCTAAAATAATATTTCGAGCATGCCGCGGGAGCGTGCAAGTGTGTTTGGGCTTAGAACGGGCAACGGAAAGAACGAAGAGACCGGGACGGATGCAAGTTTTGAAAACATGATGATGCAATGCACATGATGACATGATAAGATGCAACACGCAAGCAAATGACATGTCAATGACAGCGAATAACAGGAAGACACCTGGCGCAACGGTCTCGGGGCGTCACAATGGGCATATCAAAAGAGCGAGCATCTAGGAAGCAAAGATAGAAGTGATTTCAAGGGTATGGTCATCTTGCCTGCAAAGTTCTCCGAGTTAACGTTAGCTTGATCCTCGTAAACGTACTCAACGGGCTCCTCGATCACGTACTCGTCTCCCGACTCTACCCAAAGCAAGAACACAAGCAAAGGGAGACATAATCAACCACGTGCAATGCACAAGCAACATGATGCAAAACAATGCATGACATGCGGGATGCAGTATGAGGTGCATAAGCATGCTTTGGAAAAGAAAGATTGAACCTGGCCTCAAATTGGAAAACCAAGAGTTCCACTGGAAAGAGGAGTTGATTTCGGTTGAAATCGATATAAAGATCACCGGAATCGGATGTATGGTTTGCAAATGGCAAGCAAAAGAAATGTGGCACCGATCTGCGATTATCAGCACGAAGCCATCTAAATGCATCAAGAACAACAAGCTACTGCACTCTAACATGGCAACAAGATACATGGCAGGGATCCAATCAAGATGCTTGACAAAAGATGAACACTGAGCTACGGCTAATTCACTCAATAGCAGATTCAAACAAGCATGGCAAAAGTGCAAAAGATATCAGGTTATAGACTTAGTGAAAATAACATGTCAGGAATTTAACATGAGGAAGCAATGTTTAGAGCACGATAACAACATGCTACAGGAACGTAACATGGAAAAGCAAGGCATGGCATGAAGCTACTCAAAGCATACAACAAAAGTCCCTTACTGACCATAAGCCAAATGGGATCAGAGAATACAATGGCAACCATGTGAACATAGCAATTATCGTTAATAGATTCGGACTTAGAAGAAAACTGGAACATGTCAAAACATATATTAAGTAGGCATGTTTACGAGCTCGATGCACTCACCACAAGGCATTGCATGATAAACTAAGCATACACCCAGCAAGTAGACATGGCATGGAAGCTAAACATGGCAAGAACAACAACATAGCATGCACAGATCAACTACAACAACCTCGGCAAAAATGCTTATCATGTAAATATTCTGCCAGGAACATTTTATAGAAAAAGTAGAGCTTGGTTGAGTCAAGCTAGGGTGCTCCATAATTTCAAACAAAGACATGGATGGATAGAGCACCACAATATCTACAAAACATCCTTACTGATCATGCTCAAAAGAGGCATGGATCAATCCGTAGCAACAAGAATACATGGCATAAAAATATTAACAAGACAAAGACTTAGCAGATTTCCAAGTCCCTGAAATCAGCAACATTACGAGGGCTACTTTGCATGCTTGTTCTAGTCACCACAGAGATCAAAAAAATACATGGCATACACCCCTGTAAAGATGTCATGGCATACTTCAAATCACATGTAGGGCTCAAGTTCATAGGTGGCACACATCAATCATGGCAAAAATGACAAAAGTCCAATTACTGATATGAATCTGAAACTAATATAAGCTAGCACTCTTGCAACAGCATTTAGGGCATCAAGATGAGCTCAAATGAACATGTTGCAATGAGATGAAATGAAGTACTCGTCGAGATTAACAATTTTATATGCTACACGCCCAAAACGGAGCCACGGGTGCAGAGTTATGCCATGATGAAAAACGCTAAAAGTATCTGGGAGTTAGACGAAAAGTCAACCGGTTAGGGTTTCAGATCCAGATCCAGATCCAGTTAGCAGCGCGGAACCCGAGGATGCCGGAGTTCGTCGAGGTCACCGGAGTTCGGCCGGAGTGAGGAAGAAGGACGGTGAGGCGGGCGTCGGCGAGGAGGGTGTCGTGCGCGGTGGCTCGGTGCGGAAGCCGAGGCGACGACGGCGGTCGGCGAGGGCGGCGGGCTGCCGGCATGGCGAGCAGGCGGCGGAGGCGGCTCGTCGGGGCGGCGCTGGCCGGCGAGCGGGACGCGTGCGGCGGGAGACCGAAGCGGCGGCGGCGGCCGGATGGGCTCGCGGGGGCCCGTTTCGGGCTCGCCCGGGCCAGCGGTGGCGACAGGTGGCAGCGCGGGATTTGCGGTGGTAGTTGTGTCCGGCCGGACCGGACGTGTCCGGCCGCACGGAGAGGAAGGGGGCTAGGTTAGGGGTGAAATGGATCCGGAATTTCGGGGGAGTCTCTCTATATATATATATGTAGAGGGAGCTCGGAGACTCCAAACTAAGCACGGTTTGCGGCCATGCAATCGTGATCGAACGGCCTAGATGATGGAGGGGGTTTAGGTGGGTTTTGGGACACTTTGGAGGGGTGTTGGGCTGCAACACATACGAGGCCTTTTTGGTCCCTCGGTTAACCGTTGGAGTATCAAACGAAGTCCAAATGGCATGAAACTTGACAGGCGGTCTACCGGTAGTAAACCAAGGCCGCATGACAAGTCTCAGTCCAATCCGAGAACGTTTAACACCCGCACACGAAAAGAGGTAGAAAGGGACACCGGAGGACATAGGAGCGCCGAAATGCAAAACGGACAACGTGGAAAATGCTCGGATGCATGAGACGAAACATGTATGCAAATGCGATGCACATGATGACATGATATGAGATGCATGACAAAGACAAAACAACACGAGACAAAAACCCGAGAACGAGGAAATAACATAACTTAGTGCCGGAAATGGCAAGAGTTGGAATCCAATTATGGCAAGTTACATTCTTTTCCATAAGCATGTATGACTATATTCGGAATACATGCCTACATTACATTGATGAATTGGAGCTAGTTCCGTGTCACCCTAGGTTATAACTATTGCATGAGGAATGGCATCCGACATAATTATCCATTACAGATCCAATGCCTACGAGCTTTTCACATATTGATCTCTACTTAGTTACTTTAACGTTGCCACTGTTACAATCACTACAAAACTATTACTGTTACTTTTACCACCGTTACCGCTACTTCCATATTACTTTGCTACTAAATACTTTGCTGGAGATATTAAGTCTTTTAGGTGCGGTTGAATTGACAACTTAACTGTTAATACTTGAGAATATTCTTTGGCTCCCCTTGTTGGGGAACGTAGTAATTTCAAAAAAATTCCTACGCACATGCAAGATCATGGTGATGCATAGCAAGGAGAGGGGAGAGTGTAGTCTACGTACCCTCGTAGACCGACAGCGGAAGCATTATGACAACACGGTTGATGTAGTCGTACGTCTTCACGGCCCGACCGAACAAGCACCGAAACTACGACACCTCCGAGTTCTAGCACACGTTCAGCTCGATGACGATCTCCGGACTTCGATCCAGCAAAGTGTCGGGGAAGAGTTCCGTCAGCACGACGGCATGGTGACGATCTTGATGTTGTACTGTCGCAGGGCTTCGCCTAAGCACCACTACAATATTATCGAGGACTATGGTGGAGGGGGGCACCGCACACGGCTAAGAGAACGATCTTGAAGATCAAATTGTGTGTCTAGAGGTGCCCCCCTACCCCCGTATATAAAGGAGCAAGGGTGGAGACCGGCCGGCCCTTGGGGCGCGCCAAGGAGGAGGAGTCCTCCTCCTAGTAGGAGTAGGACTCCCCTCTTTCCTACTCCTACTAGGAGGGGGAAAGGAAGGGGGAGAGGGAGAAGGAAAGGGGGGCGCCGCCCCCTCTCCTAGTCCAATTCGGACCAGAGGGGGAGGGGGTGCGCGGCCCACCCTGGCCGCCCCTCTCTCTCTCCACTAGGGCCCATAAAGCCCATTACTTCTCCCGGGGGGGTTCCGGTAACCCTCCGGCACTCCGGTTTTCTCCGAAATCACCCAGAACACTTCCGTGTCCGAATATAGCCGTCCAATATATCAATATTTATGTCTCAACCATTTCGATACTCCTCGTCATGTCCGTGATCGCATCCGGGACTCCGAACAAACTTCGGTACATCAAAATATATAAACTCATAATGAAACTGTCATCGTAACGTTAAGTGTGCGGACCCTACGGGTTCAAGAACAATGTAGACATGACCGAGACATGTCTCCGGTCAATAACCAATAGCAGAAACTAGATGCCCATATTGGCTCCCACATATTATACGAAGATCTTTTATCGGTCAGACCGCATAACAACATACTTTGTTCCCTTTGTCATCGGTATGTTACTTGCCCGAGATTCGATCGTCGGTATCTCAATACCTAGTTCAATCTCGTTCCCGGCAAGTCTCTTTACTCGTTTCATAATACATCATCTCGCAACTAACTCATTAGTTGCAATGCTTGCAAGGCTTATGTGATGTGCATTACCGAGAGGGCCCAGAGATACCTCTCCGACAATCGGAGTGACAAATCCTAATCTTGAAATACGCCAACCCAACATGTACCTTTCGAGACACCTGTAGAGCTCCTTTGTAATCACCCAGTTACGTTGTGACATTTTCTAGCACACAAAGTGTTCCTCCGGCAAACAGGAGTTGCATAATCTCATAGTCATAGGAACATGTATAAGTCATGAAGAAAGCAATAGCAATATACTAAACGATCGGGTGCTAAGCTAATGGAATGGGTCATGTCAATCACATCATTCTCCTAATGATGTGATCCCGTTAATCAAATGACAACACATGTCTATGGTTAGGAAACATAACCATCTTTGATTAACGAGCTAGTCAAGTAGAGGCACACTAGTGACGTTTAGTTTGTCTATGTATTCACACACGTATTATGTTTCCGGATAATACAATTAGCATGAATAATAAACATTTATCATGATATAAGGAAATAAATAATAACTTTATTATTGCCTCTAGGGCATGTTTCCTTCAGTCTCCCACTTGCACTAGAGTTAATAATCTAGATTTACACAGTAATGTTTCTAACACCCATGGAGCTTTGGTGCTGATCATGTTTTGCTCGTGGAAGAGGCTTAGTCAACGGGTCTGCTACATTCAGATCCGTATGTATCTTGCAAATCTCTATGTCTCCCACCTGGACTAGATCCTGGATGGAATTGAAGCGTCTCTTGATGTGTTTGGTTCTCTTGTGATATCTGGATTCCTTTTCCAAGGCAATTGCACCAGTGTTGTCACAAAAGATTTTCATTGGACCCGATGCACTAGGTATGACACCTAGATCGGATATGGACTCCTTCATCCAGACTCCTTCGTTTGCTACTTCCGAAGTAGCTATGTACTCCGCTTCACATGTAGATCCCGCCATAATGCTTTGTTTAGAACTGCACCAACTGACAGCTCCACCGTTTAATGTAAACATGTATCTGGTTTGCGATTTAGAATCGTCCGAATCAGTGTCAAAGCTTGCATCAATGTAACCATTTACGATGAGCTCTTTGTCACCTCCATATACGAGAAACATATCCTTAGTCCTTTTCAGGTATTTCAGGATGTTCTTGACCACTGTCCAGTGATCCACTCCTGGATTACTTTGGTACCTCCCTGCTAGACTTATAGTAAGACATACATCAGGTCTGGTACATAGCATTGCATACATGATAGTGCCTATGGCTGAAGCATAGGGAACATCTTTCATTTTCTCTCTATCTTCTGAAGTGGTCGGGCATTGAGTCTTACTCAATTTCACACCTTGTAACACTGGCAAGAATCCTTTCTTTGCTTGATCCATTTTGAACTTCTTCAAAATTCTGTCAAGGTATGTGCTTTGTGAAAGTCCAATTAAGCGTCTTGATCTATCTCTATAGATCTTAATGCCCAATATGTAAGCAGCTTCACCGAGGTCTTTCATTGAAAAACTCTTATTCAAGTATTGTCAGCGTTCTGGGGATGGGGGTCCCCAGACTTGCCTACCTGCGGCCTGCGGCGTGGCTCAAAGGGGGGGCCCAGCACGACCCATCTTCATCAACACAGACCCAAGACCCTCGCGAGGGGCCAAGCCTCGCGGGGCGGATGACACGGAGCTTCCTCAGGCACGGCCTCACCAGGCTGGCTCGTGAGGAGGCGGAGAGATCAAGGCGGGGTACCTCACGAGGTGTCCATGATGCAAGCCATGACGACCAAGGGCGTCGGGCGGGCGCCAGCCCGTGCAGTGTCCTCCTTTCCCCTTTGGTGCAAAGGGGGCAAGCGCAGCCGCGGGGTACCGAGGCATCAGGCAAAGGTTGCCATTTCGGTGCAACAAGACCAAGACCAGGAGGACTGCAAGACGGAGGTCATCATGGAGCCCAAGACGGCGTCACCACGAGAGCTTTGTGCAGGCGAGGACCAACTTTAGTCAGGATAAGTGTACCAGATGTTCCCCTTCAAAATGGCCAATTGTTGGCACCCTTCCCGCTCAATATTTGGGAAGAGGCCCAGGGCCATTGCCTATAAATAGGACCAGACACCCACCGAGAGGTTAGAGGTTAAGGGATCGAGATCAAGGTCGAGTTCGAGCATCGAGAAGGAAGGATCGGATCGAAATCAGAGAGAGAGAAGGGTGACTGAACTCCTCCTAGCAGTTCGTCCCCCCCCAGCCAAGAACAGACCCTCGCGAGGCTGTTCCTCCTTGTATTGTTCATCATCATCATCCCAAGAGGCAATCCACCACACCACACACTGGAGTAGGGTATTACACCACAACGGTGGCCCAAACCAGTATAAATCCTGTGTTTCTTGTGTTGTTCTTTCCTTAGCTTAGATCTTAGCGAGGCGGAGGGGTGCAGGTAGGTAGGAGGCAAAATCTCCGCGCGCACCCCAGTGTTCGAACCTCAAGGGTCTGCCGGAACCCGAAATCCGACAAGTATCCCATTATGCTATCCAGAAATTCTATATCATTTCTGATTAGTAATATGTCATCTACATATAATATCAGAAATGCTACAGAGCTCCCACTCACTTTCTTGTAAATACAGGCTTCTCCAAAAGTCTGTACAAAACCAAATGCTTTGATCACATTATCAAAGCGTTTATTCCAACTCCGAGAGGCTTGCACCAGTCCATAAATGGATCGCTGGAGCTTGCACACTTTGTTAGCTCCCTTTGGATCGACAAAACCTTCTGGCTGCATCATATACAACTCTTCTTCCAGAAATCCATTCAGGAATGCAGTTTTGACATCCATCTGCCATATTTCATAATCATAAAATGTGGCAATTGCTAACATGATTCGGACAGACTTAAGCATCACTACGGGTGAGAAGGTCTCATCATAGTCAATCCCTTGAACTTGTCGAAAACCTTTTGCGACAAGTCGAGCTTTGTAGACAGTAACATTACCATCAGCGTCAGTCTTCTTTTTGAAGATCCATTTAATCTCAATTGCTTGCCGATCTTTGGGCAAGTCAACCAAAGTCCATAATTTGTTCTCATACATGGATCCCATCTCAGATTTTATGGCTTCAAGCCATTTTGCGGAATCTGGGCTCACCATTGCTTCTTCATAGTTCATAGGTTCATCATGATCTAGTAGCATGACTTCCATAATAGGATTACCGTACCACTCTGGTGCGGATCTTACTCTGGTTGATCTACGAGGTTCAGTAGTAACTTGTTCTGAAGTTTCATGATCATCATCATTAGCTTCCTCACTAATTGGTGTAGGTGTCACAGAAACCGGTTTCTGTGATGTACTAATTTCCAATAAGGGAGCAGGTACAGTTACCTCATCAAGTTCTACTTTCCTCCCACTCACTTCTTTCGAGAGAAACTCCTTCTCAAGAAAGTTTCCGAATTTAGCAACAAAAGTCTTGCCTTCGGATCTGTGATAGAAGGTGTATCCAATATTTTCTTTTGGATATCCTATGAAGACACATTTCTCTGATTTGTGTTCGAGCTTATCAGGTTGAAGCTTTTTCACATAAGCATCACAACCCCAAACTTTCAGAAACTACAACTTTGGTTTCTTGCCAAACCACAGTTCATAAGGCATCATCTCAACGGATTTTGATGGTGCCCTATTTAACGTGAATGCGGCCGTCTCTAAAGCATAACCCCAAAACGATAGCGGTAAATCAGTAAGAGACATCATAGATTGCACCATATCTAGTAAAGTACGATTACGATGTTCGGACACACCATTACGCTGTGGTGTTCTGGGTGGCGTGAGTTGCGAAACTATTCTGCATTGTTTCAAATGTACACCAAACTCGTAACTCAAATATTCTCCTCCACGATCAGATCATAGGAATTTTATTTCTTGTTACGATGATTTTCAACTTCACTCTGAAATTCTTTGAACTTTTCAAATGTTTCATACTTATGTTTCATTAAGTAGATATACCCATACCTCCTTAAGTCATCTGGAAAGGTGAGAAAATAACGATATCCGCCACGAGCCTCAACATTCATCGGACCACATACATCTGTATGTATGATTTCCAACAAATCTGTTGCTCTCTCCATAGTACCGGAGAATGGTGTTTTGGTCATCTTGCCCATAAGGGACGGTTCGCAAGTACCAAGTGATTCATAATCAAGTGGTTCCAAAAGTCCATCAGTATGGAGTTTCTTCATGCGCTTTACACCGATATGACCTAAATGGCAGTGCCACAAATAAGTTGCACTATCATTATTAACTCTGCATCTTTTGGCTTCAACATTATGAATATGTGTGTCACTACTATCGAGATTTAATAAGAATAGACCACTCTTCAGGGTGCATAACCATAAAAGATATTACTCATATAAATAGAACAACCATTATTCTCTGATTTAAATGAATAATCGTCTCGCATCAAACAAGATCCAGATATAATGTTCATGCTCAACGCTGGCACCAAATAACAATTATTTAGGTCTAATACTAATCCCGAAGGTAGATGTAGAGGTAGCGTGCCGACCGCGATCACATCGACTTTGAAACCATTTCCCACGTGCATCGTCACCTCGTCCTTAGCCAATCTTCGCTTAATCTGTAGTCCCTATTTTGAGTTGCAAATATTAGCAACAGAACCAGTATCAAATACCCAGGTGCTACTGCGAGCATTAGTAAGGTACACATCAATAACATGTATATCATATATACCTTTGTTCACCTTGCCATCCTTCTTATCCGCCAAATACTTGGGGCAGTTCTGCTTCCAGTGACCAGTCTGCTTGCAGTAGAAGCACTCAGTTTCAGGCTTAGGTCCAGATTTGGGTTTCTTCTCTTGAGCAGCAACATGCTTGTTGTTCCTTTTGAAGTTCCCCTTCTTCTTCCCTTTGCCCTTTTTCTTGAAACTAGTGGTCTTGTTGACCATCAACACTTGATGCTCCTTCTTGATTTCTACCTCCGCAGCTTTCAACATTGCGAACAGCTCGGGAAATTGTCTTAACCATCCCTTGCATATTATAGTTCATCACGAAGCTCTTGTAGCTAGGTGGAAGTGATTGGAGAATTCTGTCAATGACGCAATCATCTGGAAGATTAACTCCCAATTGAATCAAGTGATTATTATACCCAGACATTTTGAGTATATGCTCACTGACAGAACTGTTCTCCTCCATCTTGCAGCATAGAACTTATTGGAGACATCATATCTCTCAATCCGGGCATTTGCTTGAAATATTAACTTCAACTCCTGGAACATCTCATATGCTCCATGACGTTCAAAACGTCATTGAAGTCCCGATTCTAAGCCGTAAAGCATGGCACACTGAACTATGGAGTAGTCATCAGCTTTGCTCTGTCAGACATTCATAACATCTGGTGTTGCTCCAGCAGCAGGCCTGGCACCCAGCGGTGCTTCCAGGACGTAATTCTTCTGTGCAGCAATGAGGATAATCCTCAAGTTATGGACCCAGTCCGTGTAATTGCTACCATCATCTTTCAACTTTGCTTTCTCAAGGAACGCATTAAAATTCAACGGAACAACATCACGTGCCATCTATCTACAATCAAACATAAACAAGCAAGATACTATCAGGTACTAAGTTCATGATAAATTTAAGTTCAATTAATCATATTACTAAAGAACTCCCACTTAGATAGACATCCCTCTAATCCTCTAAGTGATCACGTGATCCAAATCAACTAAACCATGTCCGATCATCACGTGAGATGGAGTAGTTTCATTGGTGAACATCACTATGTTGATCATATCTACTATATGATTCACGCTCGACCTTTCGGTCTCTATGTTTTGAGGCCATATCTGTATATGCTTGGCTCGTCAAGTATAACCTGAGTATTCCGCGTGTGCAATTGTTTTGCACCCGTTGTATTTGAACGTAGAGCCTATCACACCCGATCATCACATGGTGTCTCAGCACGAAGAACTTTCGCAACGGTGCATACTCAGGGAGAACACTTCTTGATAATTAGTGAGAGATCATCTTAAAATGCTACCGTCAATCAAAGCAAGATAAGATGCATAAAAGATAAACATCACATGCAATCAATATAAGTGATATGATATGGCCATCATCATCTTGTGCTTGCGATCTCCATCTTCGAAGCACCATCATGATCACCATCGTCACCGGCGCGACACCTTGATTTCCATTGTAGCATCGTTGTCGTCTCGCCAATCTTATGCTTCTACGACTATCGCTACCGCTTAGTGATAAAGTAAAGCATTACAGGGCGATTGCATTGCATACAATAAAGTGACAACCATATGGCTCCTACCAGTTGCCGATAACTCGGTTTCAAAACATGATCATCTCATACAATAAAATTTAGCATCATGTCTTGACCATATCACATCACAACATGCCCTGCAAAAACAAGTTAGACGTCCTCTACTTTGTTTGTTGCAAGTTTTACGTGGCTGCTACGGGCTTAAGCAAGAACCAATCTTACCTACGCATCAATAACCACAATGATAGTTTGTCAAGTTGGTGCTGTTTTAACCTTCACAAGGACCGGGCGTAGCCACACTTGGTTCAACTAAAGTTGGAGAAACTGACACCCGCCAGCCACCTATGTGCAAAGCACGTCGGTAGAACCAGTCTCGCGTAAGCGTATGTGTAATGTCGGTCCGGGCCGCTTCATCCAACAATACCGCCAAACCAAAGTATGACATGCTGGTAAGTAGTATGACTTATATCGCCCACAACTCACTTGTGTTCTACTCGTGCACAACATCAACGCATAAAACCTGGCTCGGATGCCACTGTTGGGGAACGTAGTAATTTCAAAAATATTCCTACGCACACGCAAGATCATGGTGATGCATAGCAACAAGAGGGGAGAGTGTAGTCTACGTACCCTCATAGACCGACAGTGGAAGCGTTATGACAACGCGGTTGATGTAGTCGTACGTCTTCACGGCCCGACCGATCAAGCACCGAAACTACGGCACCTCTGAGTTCTAGCACACGTTCAGCTCGATGAAGATCCCCGGACTCCGATCCAGCAAAGTGTCGGGGAAGAGTTCCATCAGCATGACGGCATGCTGACGATCTTGATGTTCTACTGTCGCAGGGCTTCGCCTAAGCACCACTATAATATTATCAAGGACTATGGTGGAGGGGGGGCACCGCACACGGCTAAGAGAACGATCTTGAAGATCAACTTGTGTGTCTAGAGGTACCCCCTGCCCCCGTATATAAAGGAGCAAGGGGGGAGACCAGCTGGCCCTTGGGGCGCGCCAAGGAGGAGGAGTCCTCCTCCTATTAGGAGTAGGACTCCCCTCTTTCCTACTCCTACTAGGAGGGGGAAAGGAAGGGGGAGAGGGAGAAGGAAAGGGGGGCGCCGCCCCCCTCTCCTAGTCCAATTCGGACCAGACGGGGAGGGGGCGCGCGGCCCACCCTGGCCGCCCCTCTCTCTCTCCACTAGGGCCCATAAATCCCATTACTTCTCCCGGGGGGGTTCCGGTAACCCTCCGGCACTGCGGTTTTCTCCGAAATGACCCGAAACACTTCCGGTGTCCGAATATAGCCGTCCAATATATCAATCTTTATGTCTCGACCATTTCGAGACTCCTCGTCATGTCAATGATCACATCCGGAACTCCAAACAAACTTCGGTACATCAAAATATATAAACTCATAATGAAACTGTCATCATAACGTTAAGCGTGCGGACCCTACGGGTTTGAGAACAATGTAGACATGACCGAGACATGTCTCCAGTCAATAACCAATAGCGGAACCTGGATGCTCATATTGGCTCCCACATATTCTACGAAGATCTTTTATCGGTCAGACCGCATAACAACAAACTTTGTTCCCTTTGTCATCGGTGTGTTATTTGCTTGAGATTCGATCGTTGGTATCTCGATACCTAGTTCAATCTCGTTACCGGCAAGTCTCTTTACTCGTTTCGTAATACATCATCTCGCAACTAACTCATTAGTTGCAATGCTTGCAAGGCTTATGTGATGTGCATTACCGAGAGGGCCCAGAGATACCTCTTCGACAATCAAACTGACAAATCCTAATCTCGAAATACGCCAACCCAACATGTACCTTTGGAGACACCTGTAGAGCTCCTTTATAATCACCCAGTTACGTTGTGACGATTGGTAGCACACAAAGTGTTCCTTCGGCAAACGGGAGTTGCATAATCTCATAGTCATAGGAACATGTATAAGTCATGAAGAAAGCAATAGCAACATACTAAACGATCGGGTGCTAAGCTAATGGAATGGGTCATGTCAATCACATCATTCTCCTAATGATGTGATCCCGTTAATCAAATGACAACACATGTCTATGGTTAGGAAACATAACCATCTTTTATTAACGAGCTAGTCTGTCGGTGTTCTAGGAACGGGGGTCCCCAGACTTGCCTGCCTGCAGCCAGCGGCGTGGCTCAAAGGGGGGCCCAGGATGGCCCATCTTCATCAACACAGACCCAAGACCCTCGCAAGGGGCCAAGCCTCGCGGGGCGGACGACACGGAGCTTCCTCAGGCACGGCCTCACCAGGCTGGCTCGCGAGGAGGCGGAGTGATCAAGGCGGGGTACCTCATGACGTGTCCGTGACGCAAGCCATGACGACCAAGGGCGCCAGGCGCGCACCAGCCCGCGCAGTGTCCTCCTTTCCCCTTTGGTGCAAAGGGGGCAAGCGCAGCCACGGAGTAACGAGGCATCAGGAAAAGGTTGCCGTTTCGGTGCAACAAGACCAAGACCAGGAGGACCGCAAGACGGAGGTCATCGTGGAGCCCAAGACGGCGTCACCACCAGAGCTTTGTGTAGGCGAGGACCAACTTTAGTCAGGATAAGTGTACTAGATGTTCCCCTTCAAAATGGCCAATTGTTGGCGCCGTTCCCGCTCAATATTTGGGAAGAGGTCCAGGGCCATTGCCTATAAATAGGACCAACCATTCACAAGGATCGGGGTTCGGGTTCGAGGTAAAAGGAAGGTTAGAGACAGAGATCGAGGATCAAGGATCGGATCGAAATTAGAGAGAGAGAAGGGTGACTGAACTCCTCCTAGCAGTTCGTCCCCCCCCAGCAAAGAACAGACCCTCGCGAGGCTGTTCTTCCTTGTATTGTTCATCACCATCAGCCCAAGAGGCAATCCACCACACCACACACTGGAGTAGGGTATTACACCACAACGGTGGCCCGAACCAGTATAAACCCTATGTCTCTTGTGTTGTTCTTTCCTTAGCTTAGATCTTAGCGAGGCGGAGGGGTGCAGGTAGGTAGGAGGCGAAATCTCCGCGCGCACCCAGTGTTCGAACCTCAAGGGTCTGCCGGAACCCGAAATCCAACATTTGGCGCGCCAGGTAGGGGTGCGCTGGAATTCGTCTTCCACCACCCCGTACTCCTCTGACCATCGCGCCCATGTCTGACGCTCGTCGGGCCCGCGCCGAGCGCTGGGCCGCTCTCGCTTCCCGCGTCACCCAGACGGCTCCTGTCGGTGGGCGTCCTCGCTGTTCCCCGAAACCTGCCGTCAATGCCGCCACCGGCCCGGCGGGGGACGAGCAGCAAACATCGTATCAGCATCCGTCAGTGCGGAAAGACGGTCGGACCGCTACTCCCTCGCTCACCCCAGCTGGTTCTTCATCCCGCGCGCTCCACGCACCCATGGAGGCTCGAGCTGCGCTCATCGCGGCAAACGAGCTCCTACGCTACCGTCCCGTCGATGACGTCTACAAAGAATGGCTTCACCGCGTCGCCGAGCTCGTCTGCGCCGCAGGGGGCTCTCCTGCGCCGTCCGTTCCGCTGCATCGCACCCCGCCCCGCACGGGCGACGAGGCTCCAGCGGCGCCCTGGCCGCCTCCTCCTCAAGAAGCCGCCATGGCTCCAAGGCACGTGGCCCCTGGGCGGAACCCGCTCTGTCAGGTGCGAGCGCGGCAAGAGCAGAGCTGCCAAGAAGTCCCTCGCTCGTAAGAAGCTGCCCGGGTGCTCCCTGCTCTAGCACGTTGCGACCATGCTCCTGCTCCCGCACGCCAAGACCCCGCGCTGCTCCCAGCTACAGCATGTGGCGACATGCAAGACCAAGCTCTCCGTCACCCAAGGCCTCCCGTGGCCACAACAGGCTGCTGTGCCTTCACCACCGAGCTACGCAGCGTCGCGTGGCCCGGCAAGTTCAAGCCAGACCTGCCTCCTCGTTACGACGGCACGACCGACCCCGCGGAGTTCCTCCAGCTCTATGAGCTGGGCATCGAAGCTGCCAATGGAGACGAGAAGGTCATGGCGAGCTGGTTTCCCATGGCGCTCAAGGATGGGGCCCGCACCTGGCTCCTGAACCTGGCCCCAGGCACTATCTCCTCCTGGGACGAGATGCGCACCCGCTTCATCGCCAACTTCCAAGGTACTCGCGACCGGCCACCCGCCGTGAGCGACATGCGCCGCATCAAGCAACAACCCGGGGAGACCCTGCAGAAGTACATCCAGCGCTTCAACAACGCACGCCTCAAGATTCCCAAGGTGACTGAGGAGGCCATCATCTCAGCCTTCTCCGACGGCGTGCACGATGTCAAGATGAAGGAGGAGCTGGCGATGCATGAAGACCTGTGCACTTCCTTGGAGCTGTTCAACTTGGCAACCAAGTGCGCCAGGGCTGAGGAAGGGCGTCTCTCCCTCCTCGAGCTGCCTGCCGCAGACCCAGAAGAGAAGAAGCCCAAGGCCAAGGATGTGAAGCGCAAGGGGGCTGCCGTGCTCGCGGCAGAACCAGACACCAAGCGGGGCAGAGATCTGCCCGAACCTCCCAAGGGCAGTCGATACTGTGTGTACCACGACCTCCACACCCACAACACCAACGAATGTCAAGAGCTCCGAGCCGTGCGAGAAGGAAGGATCGGCCGTCGCCCCGACCGCGGTGACCGGGGCTACGGTCGAGGAGGAGGAAGGAACGCAGGACGCTGGGAAGACCGTGGCCCGCGCCAAGGGTGGCGCGATCAACCTCGCGAGGATCGCTGGCAAGATCCGCCTCGCGAGGGAGACTGGAGGGATCAGCCTCGCGAGGATCGCCCGCAAGGCAACGCAGGCCTCCCTCCGCTGCCGCCGCAGCCAAGGAGGAACAAGGACCGCCACCAGGACGAGGGGGCTGGGGGCTTCCAGGAGCCGCGCGCGATCGCCTGCATCCTGGGCGGGGCTCAAGCCCCAGCCTCTCAACGCATCTTCAAGCAGTTCGCCCGCGAAGTGAATGCAGTCCTCCCCAAGCTCGAAGCCACGCGCCCTCTCAGGTGGTCGGCGTGCGCCATCACGTTCAGCTCAGCAGATCAGCTCAAGTGTGCGGCTACAGCCGGAGTCCTCCCGATGCTTTGTTCCCCAATCATCAGCAACGTGGTGGTCACCAGGACCCTCATCGATGGCGGGGCAGGGCTCAACGTCCTGTCCGTGGAAACATTCAACAACCTCCAAGTGCCCTACAGCCAGCTTCAGCCAACCAAGCCCTTCTCCGGAGTCACCGACAGCTCCACGGTCCCGATTGGGCAGGTCCGCCTCCCTGTCACCTTCGGGGCACGAGACAACTACCGCACCGAGCTCATCGACTTCGACGTCGCTCACATTCGCCTGCCGTACAACGCCATCCTTGGGTACCCAGCGCTGGCCAAGTTCATGGCCGTAACTCACCACGGCTACAACGTCCTCAAGATGCCAGGAAGTGGCGGAGTCATCACGGTGCCCTGTGAAGAGAAGGACGCGGTGTGTTCCCTGGAGCGAGCCTTTCAGGCCGCGTCACTGGAAGACCCGGATCGCGGAAGCAGGAGGCTTCCCGAGACCGCCCCCAAGAAGAAGAAGACATCGTCCGGCCCGGCCCCTCAGGAGGCAGGCCCCTCTGGGCCCGCGCCTGCCCAGGGGGAACCTCCTTCCATCGCATAGGAAAGCGCGCCCGGCGCCCTCCTCAGGCAGGGCTCGGGGGCTCTCCCCTGGAGGGCCACCGACCTGGCTAGGGTCACGAGGGAGGCGCTTGGGCACCACATGGAGGCGTGTTTCGAAGACTGTTTCCCTCATGAAGGAGTAAGGCAAGGAGAGCCAGACCCTCAGGAGTTCGTCAGCAAGGCCATTCAGGATCTACAGGAGTCAAGAGTCATGAAAGGCGGCCGCCGCCTACCAGCAGTGGCTCCCCATCCAGGCGAGGATGGTGGGCTGCGCGTCTGCATCGACATACCAGGGCTCAATCGAGTCGCCTCTCTGGAGCGCCTCTGGCCCTCGCGAGTGGGGCGCTGCGGAGGTCCACCCCACAACTACGTTTGCATGCCTTGCGGCTTACCGAACGCGGCTGCCACGTACCAGCGCCTCATGTGGGGCATCATGGAGGCATAAGAGGCCAGTCGTTCCGCAGCCCTGGCGGAGATGGAGATGGTCCGCGAGGAGCCACCAGCGCTTCCGGAGCCTCCCAAGGCCCCTAGGCCTGGGGGCTCGTGAGGATCGGCTTCCGCAGCCCACCGAGTCTGCTACACCAACAGTCCTTCGTCCTCAACATCATCAGGTGACATCTTACAAGTTTCATTTCCAGCTGGGAGCGCCCCCCCAGGGCTGCATTATTCCCAGGCCGCGTGGGTCCGTCCCTGCGGCATGTATCCCTTTCATTTCATGTTGTTAGCTTACCTTGTTGGGGGCGCCCCTCGGGCTACATCATCCCCAAGTCGCTCGGGCCAGACCCAGCGGCATGTATCCCTTCTGCGTTTATTTCCTGTTATGCGTTCGACCCGCCATGCTTGATTATTTGATGTCGGTCCACGACACCTCTTCTTCTCCATGCCGACCACTTGCACGTTAAAGGGGGGGTACCTGAGCATCGCGACTCACGGCTCTTACTGGCTCTCCAGCCCTCACCCTCTGGCCTTGTCCACGGCATCGCGACCTGGCATACCAGCGACGGCTGAGACCAGCTCGAGGGCCGGGACCCGAGGATGTAGAGTGCCAGCATCTAACCAAATTTGCAGGGACACATCACAAGATAAGGCCCAGTGCCAGGCGCAACCCGCCTAGAGGTAGGGCCCCGTGAGTCCCGCGCTGGCTCACGGGTGCCCAGATACACCTCGCTAGGCCCTACCGTGCCAGCCACATGTCAGGGCGGGGCCTGTACACGCCCCGGGGGCTCCTCCCGGAGGGGCCCCCCTCCCACGTACCAGTGGAAGCACCATGCTCCGCGCTGGCTAACGACACTGCCGAGGAGCGGCTATGCCCGTACACATATGGAAGCGCTATGCTCCGCGCTGGTGAAAAACAACTGAGGGTGGCCCCCGGGCCGCATCAACCTTAGGGAGTCCAGAGCTCAGTGTCTAGCCTCATCGTAACACCTCCCCTCGGGAGTGCCGCGCGAGGGGGCTGGGCACGGGGGCTGCGCCTGGGTCACGCCCAGACGCACGCCGCCCAGCCAGGCCCCCCCGGGCCTGGTTCGTCGTGCGTCTCTCCCCGAGCGGAGCCAAGGTACGAAGGCCGTTTGAGCGTCAAGGGGGACTCCTGAGCATCGCGACTCAGGAGCCTAACTGGTCACGTAGCCCCTCACTCCTTAGTTCCGAAAGGCTAACGGCGGTTGAGGTATGTGCGCGACCGGGCTCTACAGACGTAGAACGGTAGGTCCACCCACATCATACCTCCCTACTTGCTGTTCGTGCGCCAAGGGGGACTCCTGAGCATCATGACTCAGGAGCCTAACTGGTCACGTAGCCCCTCACTCATTAGTTCCGAAAGGCTAACGGCGGTTGAGGTATGCGCGCGGCCGGGCTCTGCAGACGTAGAACGGTAGATCCACCCACATCATGCCTTCCTACTTGCTGTTCATGCGCCAAGGGGGACTCCTGAGCATCGCGACTCAGGAGCCTAACTTGTCACCTAGCCCCTTGCTCCTTGGTCCCGTCCTGGTTTCCGGTCGGGGCTAACGGCGGCTGAGGTATGCACGGGGCCGGGCTCTACCGGCGTAGAACATAGGCAAGTAGAAAGGAAAAGCGTAAATCTCAAGGAATTCCAAAGCAAATATTACAGTCCACACTATTATCTCAATGCCAAACGCAAGTTTAAAGGCCTCCCCGAGGCATGATACATGTGCAAGAATTAAAGGCAGGACAGGAGCCACAACGGAGTCACTTGTCGGCGGTGGAGCAGCGTGGAGTGGGTTCGCCTCATGGAGTAGTGGGGTCGGTAGCGCCTTGCTTCGGCTTGGTGCTGAAAGCCCGGAACTTCCCCAGCAGAGCCTCCGCACGACCCTTCACGGCCTCGGCAGCGGCAGCGGCACGCTCGCCGCTTACTGGCTGCAGCAGGCTGTCGAGGTCGACGCCGGGATCGCGAAGGTAGATGTGGGTGAGGACCCGCGTCAGCGCTGCAGAAGACAGGACACGCGTCTCGGCCTCGGCCGTGGGGCCAAGGCCAAGGGCGACATCTTCAAGAGCACGAACCAGGAAGGGAAGCAGCTTGGCGGGGCCATCCTCGGCACCAGCCAGCGGGCTCTCCAGGCCGCTGTCGTAAAGCGTCCTCAGCGAGGAGCGAGCCTTCGCCTCCATCTCTGTGAAGGCCACGCGGTCCTCGGCAAGAACCTGAGCCTTGTAGTCCAGCTCGGCCTTCCTCGCCCCCAACTCTTGCTCCAGCGCACCTAGGTGGTCGCAGCGCTTCCTGAGCTTGACCTCCCTCTCCTTGACGGCCGCCTCGCGAGCCTTCACGCCTTCTTCCTGCTCTTGGCGAAGGCGGACCTCTTTCGCGAGCTGGTCCCGCGGGCCTTGCAGCTCGTCCTCCAGCGCCTTGCAGCGACCACGGACGTCGACCACCTCCCACAGGGCTGCGTCACGAGCAGCCTTCGCCTCAAGGACGGCCTGCTTCTCCTCATCGCAAGCCGTCGAGGCATGGACCAGTGCCGCCCGAATCGAAGCGTCGGATCAAATCCATCCTGAAGCCAGCTCCAAGCGCCCGGCCACCAAGCGAGGGTCGGCGCCAAGAATATCCTGTCGCAGTCGGTCTAGCTCAGCAGCAGCACGATCCAGAACGGCAGGAGGAGTCGGAGAAACAACAGTCGGTGGAGTAGAAGGAGAAGGCGGCAGCGCGGCCACAGCATCCTGAGGCGGAGTCTGCTGCGCCCCAATGGTTGTAGTGGCGGCAGCAGGCAAAGGCACCTCGGGAGTCACTTGGGCCATGGGGGCTGAGCTCGCCCCCGCCGGCTCAGCCAGGCCTCGCAAGGATGACCGGGCAGGAAAAGCCCGTGCGTCGCGGTCACCCTCCTTCGTGGGCAGGGACGCTGCCACGGATGGAACCTCAGGAGCTCCCTTCGGCTTCTTTGCTGCGGGCGCCAGACTATCCAAGAGATGCGGACGTCAAGCCTCAGAAGCAAAACAAGAAATAAAGACAAGAATCAAGCGCTTACGGGTCGTCGCCAGTGAGCTCAAGCGGCCTCCGGCCAAATTTGAAGCCCGAAAGCCGGCTAGAAGGGTCAACCTCGGGAAGCTTGGAAGCGGAAGGTGCGTCTGCGGTCCGCCTCGGGGCCGGGGCAGACCCGCGGGAGATCAGCCCGGTCTTGTCCTTTTTCGGGATCGGGGGCAAGCCCCCGCCGTCCTGCTCATCATCATCCTCGTCGTCATCGCTCGGAGAGAGGCGGAGAACGCGGGACCTGCGCCGGGGGAGGGGAGCCCTCGACTCTCCGTCAGTCGCCTCGGAGTCAGGACCTTTTTCGCGCTCCCCTCCTTCCTCCTCTTTGCTGGAGTTGTCGAAGGGCACGTCCACCGGTTCCTTGGGAGTTTCCATGGGCACGGGCCCGTCCCCGTTGAAGACGGGCATGGACTCCACTACCTGCTCCCAGTCGTCGCAGGGGAACAAGGGCGTCGGAGCGCCCTCCAACCTCGCCACATCGCCCTCGACCAGAGATTGGAGGACCGCAGCCAGATCTCTGTCGGCCAAGGCCACGGGGCTCGGATGGGGCCTCCACATCGGAAGTGAGTACTTCCGAAGAGGAGCCAGCTGGTGCTCCAGGAATTCCCTCAGCAGCGACGCGCCGGTCAACTTCGCCGCCGCCATGTTGGCCGGCCTCAGATCCGCGTCCATCTTCTCCAACACCAGCTTCGTGCGGGGGTCTGCGAGCTCCGCTCGACCCCAATCGCTGGAGCTTGTGGGTTGCTCCATGGGCAAGATCAGCCGAGGGTGGATGCACCCAGCATCCGCCAAGACCCACTTGCTCCTGAAGCCCTCAATCCTGTTCCCGGGGTTCGAAATGGCAATGGCACCACCGTACGCGATGAAGCTCGCGCACGCGGAAGCAGGACCGCGAGAGGTCCGGAGGTAGAAGTAGTGGCGCAGCAAGGCCACTGAGGGCTGCACCCCTACATGAGCCTCACAGTAATAGGCGAAGATCGCCAGGAGAAGGACGGAGTTGGGGTGGAGATGCAGAGCCTGTAGCTTATAATGATGGAGGACAGAGAAGAAGAACTCGGAGAAGGGAGGCACCAGGCCAGCAGCAATGGTGCTTACGAAGAACGGATAGAAGGTGCTCCCTTGACCCGCAGGGGTGGCGGAGCCGGCCTTGAACACCTTCGCCCCGTCAATGCCCCGCGCCGCCGCCATCCGGCACAACCAGGCGAGGCTCGCCTCCGACACATTCGGCGAGTCCAGGGCAGACGAGTACCAAGCTACGGCCGGGGACTGACGAGGCGCCATGACTTCCTAGGTCACGCGGTCGGAGTGGATCTGGAAATTTTGGAGGAAGGAAGAAGAGGCGCAAGAAAGGGGATCTGAGCAGCAACCGGAGAAAGCAAAAAGAAAATCCTATGTAGATGCCGCTCCTTTATCAACTCGCGCGGTTGCTAAGGCGCTCACGTCCAATCAACCGCCACGCGGCGCCCAAGACCACAGGCTGCTAGGCCCCGCGGCGCTTCGCTCTTGCCCTTCCGCCTCCCTGCACGGCCAAGTCCGGGCGCGCCTTGGGCCCGGGGGCTACTGTCGGCATTCTGGGAACGGGGGTCCCCAGACTTGCCTGCCTGCGGCGTGGCTCAAAGGGGGGCCCAGCACGACCCATCTTCATTAACACAGACCCAAGACCCTCGCGAGGGGCCAAGCCTCGCGGGGCGGACGACATGGAGCTTCCTCAGGCATGACCTCACCAGGCTAGCTCGCGAGGAGGCGGAGAGATCAAGGCGGAGTACCTCACGAGGTGCCCGTGACGCAAGCCATGACGACCAAGGGCGCCAGGCGGGCGCCAGCCCGCGCAGTGTCCTCCTTTCCCCTTTGGTGCAAAGGGGGCAAGCGCAGCCACGGAGTACCGGGGCATCAGGCAAAGGTTGCCGTTTCGGTGCAACAAGACCAAGACCAGGAGGATCGCAAGACGGAGGTCATCGTGGAGCCCAAGACAGCGTCACCACCAGAGCTTTATGCAGGCGAGGACCAACTTTAGTCAGGATAAGTGTACTAGATGTTCCCCTTCAAAATGGCCAATTGTTGGCGCCCTTCCCGCTCAATATTTGGGAAGAGGCCCAGGGCCATTGCCTGTAAATAGGACCAACCATCCACAAGGATCGGGGTTTGGGTTCGAGGTAAAAGGAAGGTTAGAGACAGAGATCGAGGATCAAGGATCGGATCGAAATTAGAGAGAGAGAAGGGTGACTGAACTCCTCCTAGCAGTTCGTCCCCCCCAGCAAAAAACAGACCCTTGCGAGGCTATTCTTCCTTGTATTGTTCATCACCATCAGCCCAAGAGGCAATCCACCACACCACACACTGGAGTAGGGTATTACACCACAACGGTGGCCCAAACCAGTATAAACCCTGTGTCTCTTGTGTTGTTCTTTCCTTAGCTTAGATCTTAGCGAGGCGGAGGGGTGCAGGTAGGTAGGAGGCGAAATCTCCGCGCGCACCCTAGTGTTCGAACCTCAAGGGTCTGCCGGAACCCGAAATCCGACATAGTCAAGTAGAGGCACACTAGTGACATTTACTTTGTCTATGTATTCACACAAGTATTATGTTTCCGGATTATACAATTCTAGCATGAATAATAAACATTTATCATGATATAAGGAAATAAATAATAAATTTATTATTGCCTCTAGGGCATATTTCCTTCACCCCTTGTGTCGAATCAATAAATTTGGGTTGAATACCCTACCCTCGAAAACTGTTGCGATCCCCTGTACTTGCGGGTTATCAAGACTATTTTCTGGCACCATTGTCGGGACGCATAGCTCTATTATTTGAGTCACTTGGGATTTATATCTGTTGATCACTATGAAGAACTTGAAAGATGAAAGAACCAAGATTTATCCCTCAACTACGACGTGAGGTAAGGAACTGCCATCTAGCTCTGCACTTGATTCACCTTCTGTTATGAGTAAACTTGCGACACCTACTACTACTATTCATTTTGATATGTCGCATGTTATTGATGATGCCACTTCTGCTATGCATGATGCTTATGATCAAATTACTTCTATGCCTGATAATATTGTGCCACTAGGTGAATTTCTGGATGAACAACTTGCTAGGGTTAGAGAGAATGAAATTATTGAAACTGATAATATTGATGAAAGTGATGATGAAGATTCTCCCCCTAGATATGAATTGCCTGTTGTGCTTGAGGGTTATGTTATAGATGAAGAAACTACTAGAGACATTTTAGCTTGCAATGGTAGATATGATCATAAGAAACTGTTAGCTAAGCTGAAAGAAAAATCCTTGATTGCTAGAATGAAACATGACCCTGCTTTTTCTACTTCACCTATCTGTATCTCTGATAAGGATTATAATTTCTCTGTCGATCCCGAGTTAATTACTTTGGTTGAATCTGATCCTTTTATGGCTATGAATCTAAAACTGTTGTGGCACATCTTACTAAATTAAATGACATAGCTACCCTGTTCACTAATGATGAGAAAACTCACTATTACTTTATCCTTAAGTTGTTCCGTTCTCATTAAAGGATGATGCTAAAACATGGTTTAATTCTCTTGATCCTGGTTGTGTGCGTAGTCCCCGGGATATGATTTATTACTTCTCTTCTAAATATTTCCCCGCTTATAAGAAGCAAGCTGCCTTAAGGGAAATATATAATTTTGCGAAAATTGAAGAAGAGAGTCTCCCGCAAGCTTGGGGGGCTTCTCCGATTACTTAATGCTTTGCCTGATCATCCTCTCAAGAAAAATGAAATACTTGATATCTTTTATAATGGACTAACTGATGCTTCCAGAGACCACCTGGATAGTTGTGCTGGTTGTGTTTTCAGGGAAAGAATTGTTGATCAAGCTGAATTGCTATTGAATAATATGTTGAGTAATGAAAATGATTGGACACTTCCTGAACCAACTCCTAAGCCAACTCCGACGAAAAGGGGTATTATATTTCTCTGTCCTAAAGTTATGCAAGAGGCAAAGAAATCGATGAAAGAAAAGGGTATTAAAGGTGAAGATGTTAAGAATTTACCACCTATTGAAGAAATACATGGTCTTGATAACCCAACACAGGTAGTAAATTTAAGTTATCTCTATAGATTTCATAAGGGTGAAATCCCATCTACTAAGTTTGCTAGCCAATGCTTGGATGAGTTTGATAATTTTATGGTTGAGCAAGAAGACTTCAATGCTTATGCTAGTAGACAATTGAAACGCAATGCTTATATGATTCAACACTTGAGTGATTATATGTCTAGAGTTAAAGGTAAACTTAAACTTTAGTAAACATGCTTCTATGGTTACCACTCAAGTAGAATAACTACTTAAAGCTTGGAATGATTTGCTCAATGAATTAAATAATAAGAAAAATGATAGTGTTATTAGAGTTGTGACTAGAGGGGGTAAAATGACTCAGGAGCCTTTGTATCCTGAGGGCAACCCTAAGAGAATTGAGCAAGATACTCATAGAATTAATGTTGATGCACCTAGTTCTCCTAAGAGGAAGAAGAAGAAAAATGATAGGACTTTGCATGCTTCTAGTGAACCTGTTATTCATACACCTGAGAATCCCAATGATATTTCTATTTCTGATGCTGAAACCCAATCTGGTAATGAACATGAACCTAGTGATAATATTAATGATGATGTTCATGTTGATGCTAAACCTAGCAATGACAACGATGTAGAGATTGAACCTGCTGTTGATCTTGATAACCCACAATTAAAGAATCAAAGTTATGATAAGAGAGACTTTGTTGCTAGGAAGAACGGTAAAGAAAGAGAACCATGGGTTTAGAAACCCATGCCTTTTCTTCCTAAACCATCCAAGAAAAAGGATGATGAGGATTTTGAGCGCTTTGCTGAAATGATTAGACCTATCTTTTTGCGTATGTGTTTGACTCATATGCTTAAAATGAATCCTTATGATAAGTATATGAAAGATATTGTCACAAATAAAACAAAGATATCGGAAGCTGAAATTTCGACCATCCTTGCTAATTATACTTTTAAGGGTGGAATACCAAAGAAACTTGGAGATTCAGGAGTACCAACTATACCATGCTCCATTAAAAGAAACTATGTTAAAACTGCTTTATGTGATCTTGGAGCCGGTATTAGTGTTATGCCTCTCTCTTTATATCGTAGACTTGATTTGAATAAGTTGACACCTACTGAAATATCTTTGCAAATGGCTAATAAATCAACTGCTATACTTGTCGGTATTTGTGAGGATGTGCCTGTTGTGGTTGCAAACATAACTATTCTAACGGACTTTATTATTCTTGATATTCCCGAGGATGATAGTATTTCTATTATTCTTGGTAGACCCTTTTTAAATACTGCGGGGGCTGTTTTTTATTGCAACAAAGGCAATGTCACTTTTCATGTTAATGGTAATGAGCATACGGTACACTTTCCGAGGAAACAACCTCAAGTTCACAGTATTAATTCTATTGGAAAAACTTCTACAATTATTATTGGAAGTTTTGAATTTCCTCTACCTACTATCAAGAAGAAATATGATATTCTTATTGTTGGGGACATGCATATCCCCATCGAGGTAACCTAGTGTTATTCGAAAATTCTCCGGTTTCATGCGATTCGGAAACAGTTTGTTAACAAGACTTGATCAACCTTGTTAGTGGATTCCTTTTGATGAGCATGAGATGGATGAAGTTAGAAAGCACAACTCTTTGTACCCTCCTTTTACTTTCTGTTATTTATATTAAATAAAGAAAAAATAGTATTTTCTGTCTGTTTTCTGAATTATCCTTGCAATAAAAAATATCCCAAAAATAAAAGTTCTCCAAATGCCCTGAAAATTTAATATGATTTTTCTAGAATATTTAAGAATTTTTGGAACTCGGAACACACCAGGGGCCCACCATGTGCCCACAAGGGTGGAGGGCGCGCCCCCTGCCTCATTGACCCCACGAGGGCCCCCTCCACTTATTCTTGCACCCACACACTTCGTCTTCCTCCAGAAAAAAATCCTCCACCAGCTCCAACCCGTGTTCTAGCCCATCTTGCTACCATTTTAGATCTCCTAGCTCAAAGGTCCATTCACAAAACTGCTTTGGGGGATTGTTCTTCAGTATGTGACTCCTCCAATGGTCCAATTAGTTTTTTCTCTAGTGCTTTATTTATTGCAAATTTTTGCTGCTTAGGTGACCCTGTTCTTGAGCTTGCATGTCAAATTTATGTGGTCAAAAGTAGTTTTATTGCATGATATGGCCTCTAGGCACTTGTGGGAGTAGTTGCTATCTATCTTGTTGAGTTTGGTTCACTTTTATTTTGAGTTACTAAAAATTTTAGAAATTTTTTAGAGGAAGAAATATGTTTAGGAAAATGTACCAAGGTGGTTCCTCAAGAAAGCAGGCACCTAGGCTCGCTATATGTGAGTCAGACTATGAACTATCGAGGGAGGCTCAAGTGCGGCCTTGCGAATGGCCGTCAGAGGAGTTTATGATCCGTGCAGGCATCAAGGAAGAAGTTGACACGTATGTGCGTAACACTGATCTTGAGGGCTTCGTGTAAGATAAGTGCCCGCAATACCGCTACCTAACTGATTCATTTGTGAGAAGGTTTAAATTTACATCCTCGCGCAATTCTCACACCGTTTTATTTGATCTTTATGATAAATCATATACCATGGACCTAGAAGATTTTAATACTGCTTGTAAACTCCCGCACTGGGGCAATGTTAGTGAACTTCAAAAATCTGAATATAAAGACTTTCTTGCTAGTATTACTGTGGGAGAATCTAGGGAAATCACACAAGCTACCATATGGAGCATTCATTTTCCTTCCATACATTATTTTGCTCTCTTCGTGGGTAGATGCATTAACGGTAAAGATGAAGCTTGTCACATGTGCGTTCCAGATCTTAGTGCCCTCAAGAGTGCGGTATTGGGTGATAAACAATATAACTTGGGGGCTATTGTTGCACATAGGTTGCATCTTAATAGTTTAAATGGAGACTTGTTTGGAGGAATTTATGCAACTCGTGTAGCTAATTTTTGTGAGATATCCATACATGAGAATGATATAGAATTGCCTCCTGCTTATCTAGATTATAATGCTATGGTTCGCCATCAGTTTCTTGAGAGGACGATCAGTTCCTCCAGTACTGACTAATCTTTTACAGATGGCGCACCGTCCATGTTGCTCTCCCTGCTCCTACTTTCTTTGACTTTCAGGCAAAAAGGAGATATGTTATAACCATGGAGGAGGTGAACGAGTACGAGATGAGGACGGAGTCAGCTTGCATCCAAGCTGCTATTCGTCAAGCAGTAGCTGCTGCATCTCAGTACGACCCCGGTTACAACTTTGGATATCCACCAGGCCAGACGTGGCCATATACCAACTTAGGCCAAAAGCCTAAGCTTGGGGGAGTACATATTTGTCACCGACATTACATTCATGTTCACACACTCATTCCAGTTGTCGATGCTCATACTTTTTCATTGTACTATCCATGCTAGTTTATTTTCTTTTCCAGCATTCTTCTTGAGTGTTTGAAAAACCTTAAGAAAAACCCAAAAAACTAGTTCTAGCTTTTAGCTAGTTTACTTTCCATGCTTGTACTAGTAATTAAAAGAAAACCCAAAAATATTTCTCGTTCTTCTTTTGCTTGTTGGGAGCTTTCCTGTGTAAATAGTTTTGTTTCTTTCCTTTTCTTTGGGGTCGAGAGGATAAGGCCATAATGAAAATGTTGAAGTGGCTCTTATATGCATTATTGATTGACTTAACAAAGAGCCCATGTTACCTTGTCTTCTCCCTTGTATTGAATGCTTGGTGCTGCCATCTTCGTCCAATGCACGTGCACTATTATTATTATCCACACCGTTCAGTTGTGCAAGTGAAAGGCAATAATGACGATATATGATGGACTGATTGAGATGAGAAAAGCTGGTATGAACTCGACCTATATTATTTTTGTAAATATGATTAGTTCATCATTCCTCATTCAGCCTATTATGAATGAAACATGTTTGCAATGACAATTAGAGATTATAGTTGCTCATGCCATGCTTAATTAGCTAGGAGTTTATAATGGTTTACCTTGCGTGCCAACATGCTATTAAAATGGTTGTGATGTGGTATGATAGGGTGGTATCCTCCTTTGAACGATTCGAGTGGCTTGACTTGGCACATGTGCAAGCATATAGTTGAAACAAAATCAACATAGCCTCCACGATATTTATGTTGATGGTGAATTATTGCATTCAGTGTTGATTAATTTTAATGCATGTTAATGACTGTTGTCGCTCTCTAGCTGGTCGCTTGCCAGTTTCTTTCTAGCCTTCACTTGTACTAAGCGGGACTACTATTTGTGCATCCAGTTCCATAAACCCCAAAGTTATTCCATATGAGTCCACCATACCTTCCTATATGTGGTATATACCTGTCGTTCCAAGTAAATTTGTATGTGCCAAACTCTAACCTTCAAATGAAATAATGTTTTGTATGCTCGAATAGCTCATGTATCAACTAGGGCTGTCTATATCTTCCATGCTAGGCGGGATATTCTCAAGAGGAGTGGACTCCACTCCTCACTCACGAGAAAATGGCTGGTAACCGGGATGCCTAGTCCCATGCTTAAATTAAAATAATTGCAAACAAAACTCCCCCAGGATTGTTGTTAGTTGGAGGCACCCATTGTTTCGGACAAGCCATGGATTGATGTTTGTTGGTGGTAGGGGGAGTATAAACTTTACCATTCTATTTGGGAACCGCCTATAATGTGTGTAGCATGGAAGATATCGAGATCTCTCGGTTGTTATGTTGACAATGAAAGTATACCACTCAAAATATTATTCATCTCTATTTCAAAATCGAGCTCTGGCACCTCCACAAATCTCTTCTTCCCTCTGAGAAGAGCCTATCTATTTACTTTTATGTTAAGTCATCATCCTCTTACTAAAAAGCACCAGTTGGAGAGCACCACTGTCATTTGCATGTATTACTATTAGTTTACATTGAGTACGACTATGACTGGATCTCTTTTTCCATGAATTACAATGTTTAGCCGGTCCTTGATCTTCAGAGGTGCTCCGCATTTATGTTTTGCGGTCTCAGAAAGGGCTAGCGAGATACCATTTTGTTGTACCATATTATGATTGTTTTGAGAAAGTGTTGTCATCCCATATTTATTATTATTGCTCGATAGTTGATTATGCCATTGATATGAGTAAACATGAGACCTAAATGTTATTATGAATATGGTTAGTTTATAATCTTTGCTAAAAACTTGAATGATGGCTTTACATATTTACAACAACAAGATCAAACAGAGTTTGTAAAAGTTTTTCTTTATCACTTTCAGTTTGTCAACTGAATTGCTTGAGGACAAGCAAAGGTATAAGCTTGGGGGAGTTGATACGTCTCCATCGTATCTACTTTTCCGAACATTTTTGACCTTGTTTTGGACTCTAACTTGCATGATTCGAATGGAAGTAACCCGGACTGGCGTTGTTTTCAGCAGAATTGCCATGATGTTATTTTTGTGCAGAAATAAAAGTTCTCGGAATGACCCGAAACTTCACGGAGAATATGTTTGGATTATATAAAAAATACTGGCGAAAGAATCAACATCAGGGGGCCCACACCATGTCCATGAGTGCCCATCCCCCTGGGGCGCGCCCCCCTGCCTCGTGGGCCTCCTGATGCTCCACCGACCTTAACTCCAACTCTATATATTCACGTTCGGGGAGAAAAAATCAAGGAGAAGGAGTCATTGAGTTTTATGATACGGAGCCACCGCCAAGCCCTAATCTCTCTCAAGAGGGCTGATCTGGAGTCCATTCGGGGCCCGGAGAGGGGAATCCGTCGCCATCGTCATCATCAACCTTCCTCCATCACCAATTTCATGATGCTCACCGCCGTCCGTGAGTAATTCCATCGTAGGCTTGTTGGACGGTTTTGGGTTGGATGAGATTTATCATGTAATCGAGTTAGTTTTGTTAGGGTTTGATCCCCAGTATCCATTATGTTCTGAGATTGATGTTGCTATGACTTTACTATGCTTAATGCTTGTTACTAGGGCCTGCGTGCCATGATTTCAGATCTGAACCTATTATGTTTCCATGAATATATGTGAGTTCTTGATCCTATCTTGCAAGTCAATAGTCACCTATTATGTGTTATGATTCGTTAACCCCGAAGTGACAGTAATCGGGATACTTACTGGTGATGACCGTAATTTGAGGAGTTCATGTATTCACTAAGTGTTAATGCTTTGGTCATGTACTCTATTAAAAGGAGACCTTAATATCCCTTAGTTTCCAATAGGACCCCGCTGCAACGGGAGGGTTGGACAAAAGATGTCATGCAAGTTCTTTTGCATAAGCACGTATGACTATATTCGGAATACATGCCTACATTACATTGATGAACTAGAGCTAGTTCTGTGTCACCCTAGATTATAACTATTGCATGAGGAATTGCATCCGACATAATTATCCATTACTGATCCAATGCCTACGAGCTTTTCACATATTGATCTCTACTTAGTTACTTTACCGTAGCCACTGTTACAATCACTACAAAACTATTACTGTTACTTTTGCCACCATTACCACCACTTCCATATTACTTTGCTACTAAATACTTTGCTGCAAATATTAAGTCTTTTAGGTGCGGTTGAATTGACAACTCAACTGTTAATACGTGAGAATGTTCTTTGGCTCCCCTTGTGTCGAATCGATAAATTTGGGTTGAATACTCTACCCTCGAAAACTGTTGTGATCCCCTATACTTGTGGGTTATCATATAGCTAGCTAGGCCCTTAAAGACTTGAACCCACCATCTCCCACCATTTTTGTTTTTCCATGTCTTACTTTCTCATCCATGTAGCAAGAGTGGCTATATATAATAAGCGGGTTATTTTACTTCCTCTATACCATAGCAGTACTATTTGCTGCACAATATTACTGATTGCCATATTTGAGCACAACATTATTATGCATGGACCTTGATCATGTATGTTAGCATGTGTCTAGATCTGAGGTGCTGCTTGTACCAGTTGAACAGCGCCGACTTCGAGCCCCGTGATGCTATGTGGGTGCCGAGGAACACTCTTGGAGAGTACTAGCTTTTCATTGGGGACAACTACCCCATTGTGAAGCGAATGCCACCTTCCGTGCATGACACTAAAGGCCTACGGTTCATGAAGCATGGTTGTGTCTTCAGTGCGCACTGCCGGATGAACAACATGCTAGGACATGCTATCCCTGATTTATGCTGCTTCAGCTTGGATGAGTCTCCATCGTGTGGAACCATACTAGAAAGCTGCGACAATGATTCCTATTGCCCACCGCTATGGGTCGTGCCATCTATGAAGAACACGTGGGACTGGAACCTAGAGGAGGACATGGAGCCCATCTATAGCGTGTAAGTGGAGTATCGTAAATTGTCAATGGTAGCACTTTGAATATATGTAGACTTGTCGTGCACAAATTTACCACATGAAGTGGAGATGAACTTGTGTGGCATACTGGCATTTGTCCTTTAGAAGTTATTACTAGTAAATGTGTTATGTGTATGTGCAACTTGTGTGGCTGTTGCACGGGCTCCAACATGCTATGTGAGAAAAAAATAGGTGGCACAACTTTGGATATAGGTGACGTGACGACATCGTACCATAGGATAGTTCGCTATAGTTGCAGTACTCCTACTAGGACGACAACTCCTATAAAACCTTGCGCTTGGCTCTTTGCCTCTTCAGGAGGTTCACACAGTTCATACTCCTGTAAACCTTGCACTTGGCTCTTCGCCTCTTCAAAAGGTCCAACAATGATGATACTACAGTACAATATGCTTCTGGCAATATGACACTGAATGAACTGCTGCACGTCCACCACGAGGGCGAGGACAAGGGAGAGGGTGCTGTAGTCAAAACCCTCTCCTCATCCTGCGAGCCACCGCGTGCGTGGGCGAGGGAGAGGGTGTAGGCATACGTAGTAAACAAGCCTCTCCTCGTCCTGTGAGCCATCATGCGTGGGCGGGGGAGAGGGCATAGTAAGCAAGCTTCTCCTTGTTCAGTGAGTTGACGGGACAAATGAAAGTAGTTCTAGTCCATATTGCGTCCTTTCGGTTAATATGGCTTAATTTGAAATGAGAAAATACACTGGCGGTCAACGTATGTAACAATACGCTCATTACGGTCACTATATAGTTCTGCGGTGATTATACAGTCACTAGCCCATTGTAGAGCACCATATTGCACCCTACTTACCAGCCACATAGTCGACGTGGCACTTTGGTGACTGGTTAGATAGACACCTGGTTTCTGGGTCCTGCCTAGCAGTTGGCAGAGCAAAGAAATCAGTTAAACAAAACTTTACGCAAGTGCGATAGGAGTCCAACACTTGCGCGTGAACCACACTGGCTGTGTATGTGAGTGCATGCACGTGTACTCCCTCGGCCCGTGAAAAATTGTACATCTAGCATTAGAAAATTTTCCAACAAAGAGTGTACATCTACATGCTACCTCTTAAGCTTGCATTGGTTTTTCCCTTGAAGAGGGAAGGGTGATGAAGCAAAGTAGCATAGGTATTTCCCTCAGTTTTGAGAACCAAGGTATCAATCTAGTAGGAGACAACGCGAAAAGCCACCGAATACCTGCACAAACAAACACCAACTTGCAACCAACGCGACAAAAGGGTTGTCAATCCCTTCATGGTTATTCGCAAAGTGAGATCTGATAGAGATGGATAAACGGTAAAGTAACATTTTTGTTTTAAACAGAAAGTAAGATTGCAAAAGAAAGTAAATAGGAAAATAGGATTGTAGATCGGAAACTTATATGATGGAAAATAGACCCGGGGGCCATAGGTTTTACTAGAGGCTTCTCTCAAGATAGAAGATATTACGGTGGGTGAACAAATTACTGCCGAGCAATTGATAGAAAAGCGCGAAGTTATAACGATATCTAAGGCAATGATCATGAATATAGGCATCACGTCTGTGTAAAGAGACCGAAACTATCATACATCTACTACTATTTCTCCACACATCGACCACTATCCAGCATGCCTCTAGGGTATTAACTTCATAAAGAACGGAGTAACGCCTTAAGCAAGATCACATAATGTAGAGGAATTAACTCAAACAATATGATGAAAACCCCATCTTTTTATCCTCGATGGCAACAATACAATACGTGTCATTTCCCCTTCTGTCACTATGATCGAGCACCGCAAGATTAAACCCAAAGCTAAGCACTTCTCCCATTGCAAGAAAAACCAATCTAGTTGGCCAAATCGATAGTTTGAAGAGACTTGCAAAGATATCAAATCATGCATAAACGAATTCAGAGGAGATTAAAATAATATTCATCGATAAGCTGATCATAAATCCAAAATTCATCGGATCTAGGGAAACACACCGCAGAAGAGTATTACATCGAATAGATCTCCAAGAACATCGAGGAGAACTTTGTATTGAGAATCAAAGAGAGAGAGAAGAAGCCATCTAGCTACTAGCTATGGACCCGTAGGTCTGAGGTAAACTACTCATGCTTCATTGTAGAGGCGATGGTGTTGATGTAGAAGCCCTCCGTGATCGAATCCCCCTCTGGCAGGATGCCAAAAAAGGCCCCAAGATGGGATCTCACGGGTACAGAAGGTTGTGGCGGTGGAAAAGTGGTTTCATGGCTCCCCTGGAAGTTTTCAGGGTATAAGAGTATATATAGGAGGAAGATCTAGGTCAGGAGGCCACCGAGGGGCCCATAAGGTTGGGGGTGCGCCCTCCACCCTTGTGGCCGCCTCGTGGCTCTTATGACTTGCACTCCAAGTCTCCTGGGTGTCTTATAGTCCAAGAAAAATCATCACGAAAGTTTTATTCCGTTTGGACTCCATTTGGTATTCCTTTTTTGCGAAACTCTAAAACAAGGAAAAAAACAAAAACTGGCACTGGGCTCTAGGTTAATAGGTAAGTCCCAATAATCATATAAAATAACATATTAATGCATATAAAACATCCAAAACAGATAATATAATAGCATGGAGCAATCAAAAATTATAGATACGTTGGAGACGTATCAAGCCTCCCCAAGCTTAATTCCTAGTCGTCCTCGAGTAGGTAAATGATAAAAACAGAATTTTTGATGTGGAATGCTACCTAACATATTTATCCATGTAATTCTCTCTATTGTGGCATGAATGTTCAGATATGTAAGATTCAAAACAAAAGTTTAATATTGACATAAAAACAATCATACTTCAAGCATACTAACAAAGTAATTATGTCTTCTCAAAATAACATGGCCAAAGAAAGCTTATCCCTACAAAATCATGTAGTCTAGCTATGCTCCATCTTCCATCACACAAAACATTCAAATCATGCACAACCCGGATGACAAGCCAAGCAATTGTTTCATACTTTGATGTTCTCAAACCTTTTCAACTTTCACGCAATACATGAGCATGAGCCATGGACATAGCACTATAGGTGGAATAGACGGTGGTTGTGGACAAGACAAAAAAAGAAGGATATAGTCTCACATCAACTAGGTGTATCAACTGGCTATGGAGATGCCCATTAATAGATATCAATGTCAGTGAGTAGGGATTGCCATGCAACGGATGAACTAGAGCTATAAGTTTATGAAAGCTCAGAAAGAATACTAAATGGGTGTGCATCCAACTTGCTTGCTCATGAAGACCTAGGGCGTCTGAGGAAGCCCATCTTTGGAATATAAGAGCCAAGTTCTATAATGAAAAATTCCCACTAGTATATGAAAGTTATATCATAGGAGACTCTCTATCATGAAGATCATGGTGCTACTTTGAAGCACAAGTGTGGCAAAAAGGATAGTAACATTGTCCCTTCTCTCTTTTCTCTCATCTTTTTTTCTTTTTCCTTTTTTGGGCCTTCTCTTTTTTTTATTTGGCCTTTCTCTCCCTTTTTTATTTCCTCACATGGGACAATGCTCTAATAATGAAAACCATCACACTTCTATGTACTTACAACTCAAGAATTACAACTCGACACTAAAACAAAAATATGACTCTATGCGAATGCCTCCGGCGGTGTACCGGGATGTGCAATGAATCAAGAGCGGCATGTATAAAAAATGATGAATGGTGGCTTTGCCACAAATACGATGTCAACTACATGATCATGCAAAGAAATATGATAATGATGATGTATGTCATAATAAACGGAATGGTGGAAAGTTGCATGGCAATATATCTCGGAATGGCTATGGAAATGCCATAATAGGTAGGTATGGTGGCTGTTTTGAGGAAGGATATATGGCGGGTTTATGGTACCGGCGAAAGTTGCACGGTACTAGAGAGGCTAGCAATGGCGGAAAGGTGAGAGTGCGTATAATCCATGGACTCAACATTAGTCATAAAGAACTCACATACTTATTGCAAAAATCTATTAGTCATCGAAACAAAGTACTACGTGCATGCTCCTAGGGGGATATATTGGTAGAAAAAGACTATCGCTCGTCCCCTGAAAGTGCTAGTGATCGACTAGTGGGGGGTGAATAGGCGATTTCTATGAAAGTCTTCAAAACATGGAAGTTTCGAAGACAAACGATAGAAATAAACCTATAACCATGCAGCGGAAGGTAGACTACACTAAGCAAGCCATAGTCAAGTATTCAATGAAATGAAAGCACAAAGACTAATAGCAGCTAGGCAGTATAGATCGGGATGGAAGATAGTATGAAGCCAATCAGAACAAGCAGTCACAAAGTGAAGACAAACAGATAGTGCAAACATGCAATGACTTCACAAGGACCAATCTGCAAATAAAGAGATGGGAAGGATAGAACCAGTGGCTCATTGAAGATAATGATTTGTTGGACCAGTTCCAGTTTCTGTGACAACTGTACGTCTGGTTAGGGAGGCTGAGATTTAACTCAGAAGACCGCGTCTTCACCTTATTCCCCTTGAGCTAAGGACACCCAGTCCTCGCCCAATCACTCTAGTAAGTCTTCAAGGTAGACTTCCAAACCTTCACAGACTTCGTTCACCAACGATCCACAGTGACTCTTGGATGCTCCGAACGCGACGCCTAACTGGCTGGAGGATTCACAGCCCTCAAGTGTAATAAGTCTTCTGATCACACACAGAGGAAGGCTTCAGTGATGGCTAACACTCTTTGGTTCTACGTGTTTAGGGCTTTGTCCTCGCAAGGAATTCTCTCTCAAAGGCTTCGAGGTGGGTTGCTCTCAAACGACAAAAGCCGTACACTAACTCTGAGCAGCCAACCAATTTATGGTGTAGGGGGTGGGCTATTTATAGCCACTAGGCAACCCGACCTGATTTGTCTGAAATGACCCTGGGTCACTAAGGAACTGACACATGTTCCAATGGTCAGATTTCAAGCACACACGGCAACTTTACTTAAGCTACAAGCAAAGCTGACTTATCCAGCTCTGGATAAGATTTGCTCTCATTGTCTTCGCTCGAAGACATAGGATTTTGGTTAAGCATCACTTCAGTCATTCTGACTGGTTCACTTGGACCCCACTTAATAGTACGGTGGTTCCTATGACTCAACAAAGAAGAAAAAGAATGACGAAACAACTAAGTCTTCGCTCTCCATAGGCTTCACGCAATGTCTTCTCTTGTCACAGTCTTCAATGTGAATGTCTTCACATACCACCTTTGACTTCAATGTCTTCATACATTTTTAGGGGTCATCTCTGGTAGGAAAACCGAATCAATGAGGGACTTCTACTTGTGTTATCCTGCAATTCTCACAAACACATTAGTCCCTCAACCAGGTTTGTCGTCAATACTCCAAAACCAACTAGGGGTAGCACTAGATGCACTTACAATCTCCCCCTTTTTGGTGATTGATGACAAACTGGTTGAAGTTTTTCAACGGGGAATAAAATATGTGAAATTGTAAAGGATAGGGTATTGTCTTCATAAGTGGCAAAGGCTCCCCCTGAAGATGTGCATATAAGTAATTTGCTTTTGGAATGCAAATGCACATGGCAGGTTGTACTTGTGGAGATCCTCTTCAACTTATGATGACAATTCATCATGCATGATTTGATAGTACGAACATAATGACATGCATAATGAAAAATGGACGTCTGCAAAATGACCTAAGTGCGAAAGTTATCATCGCACATGCAGAATTTATCATCGCATCACAGAATAGCGAATAAGTAGCAGACGACCATCAAGTTTAAGTGTTACAACTCAAAGAACCAAATGTATCAAAAAGAGAGAGTTGTAAGCACTTGGCAAAAGTAGCAAAAAGTAAAGTGACCACCCATATGGACCCGCTTGAAGACTATCAATTCGTATGCTTCTCCCCCTTTTGTCAGTAATGACCAAAAAGGTTTGAAGACATAGAGCTTCTACTCGTTCCCATGAGGTGCAGGCGAGGCAGCAGGGTCGTCATTGAGGTCAGGTGGTGCAGAAGAGCTCGGTGCAGTGTCGACACGCGTTGTAGTTGGAGGAGGTGAAGTGGCATCATCTTGGTCATCGATGACTCTGGCATTCACTATCGCAGCTGAGGACGAATAATCAGAGTCTTCAAGTGAGGGAGTCCGACGCAAGTGAGCATTCCTTGGAGGAGTTGAGTCAAACTTATCTTTCTGTGAAGCTATCGTCTTGCAGATCAGCTTCAGCACTAAGCAATGTCAAACTCTTCCAAGACCTCCGACAGGTTTCATGTGTAACAAAGGCATTCTTGGTGGCAAGATTGCAAATGCGATTGACGTCCACCAAGAGGCTTTGCATCTGACGCTTAAGCCAGTCATGATGCTTATCCTCTTTCTGATGTAGCGCGACGAGAAGCTCTCGGTCATTGAGAACATGAGATCGCTTCCGAGGCCTTTGGGAAATGGTGCTTCCAGTGGCGTCAGTTTGAGCGCGAGGGGCACATGTGTTACCAGCCAAGGGATAAACACAAGAGACTGCCTGAACTTCTTCAATGGGCTGGGTGAAGCTTTGACGATCACCATTGTGAAGATAAATGGGATCCTTAGTAGGCTCTAGGTAAATAGCTTCAACAAACAGATCAACCTCTGGCAAGAATACAAGATGATGGCACACAGACGGCTGATAGTTGAAGGCAGAGTGAAGCTTGATAAGACGCATTACCCATGGAGCATAGAACTTCAAACCAAAAATGTCGGAGCCAGATGCAGCCAATTGTCTGATGAAGAAGTCTTGAGCATTGAAGCTGATGTCATTGAAGATATAGAAAGCCAAAGTCTTCATTGCTCCTTCAAGCTTCGCTGCAGATGAATGTCCTTTGACAGGCCATAGAGTTTTTCTAATGATATGGTAAATAGTGCGAGGCAGATACTCTAGTTCTTCAACAAAGAATTCAGATGGGTAGTCAGCGTCGTGAGGCAAAGGCTTCATCATGCTCAACATTTGGCTCATGTTGGGTTCTGGCTTCTGAAAAATGCTCTCCAAAGCATTCTGGTGTTGTTGACAACCTGGTTCATAGTATTCACTAGGAGTGGGCAGGGCTGTAAGCTCAATGATATCAAGAGCTTTGGCTTCATGATGGACATTGCCTGTCATCCACTCAAGGACCCAAGTCTTTGGATCCCTGTTGTAGCCTCGAATGTGAAGAGTGGCATAAAACTGTAATAGAAGCTCTTCATTCCAGTGTTCCTTGTATGTGACAAATTGCAGGAGGCCAGCATCTCTGTAGCAATCCAACACTTCTTCTAGACAGGGCAGGCCAGCTATAGCTTCAGTGTCGAGACGCATATGTGGAAATATGCGCCCTTGATTGTATAAGACGCATGAATAGTAGCTGCGCTGCTGATAGCTCCAGAGCCGATCCGATGAAATGCGAGGTTTGGAGTAAGGGTTCTTGGCGCTGTTGAAGAAGGTGTTATGTGCCATAAAGCCATTCACATTGAAGACCCCAGGTGAGGTTGCAGTGCCTAGGAATCTTGGAAGTCTTGGCTTGGGCTTCTGGACTTGAGGCCTGTGCTCGACATGATAGTCAAATTGTGGACCCGCAGCAGGTGGAGGAACCAGAATGGGCCATCGGACCATAACAGGCTGACCACGATGAACTGCCAGCTCAACAGTATGAGGTCTTGGAGGGGGTACAGGAGCATTGGCATTTTCGTTGACATGGGCTGCAAGTGGCACAATAGCTTTAGGAGGAATGATTACGTCTGGTGCTGCATTGGCTTCAGGGGCCACATTTTCTTCAGGTGCTTCATTATTGGCTTCGGGCATGACGACATCAGTGTCGTCAGTAGTGTTGTTGGTGGTGGCAACGTTAGCTTCAGGCACCACATTAACTTCAGCCATGACTACATCATTGGCTTCAGTGTTGATGTTGGTGGCCGCCTCAGTATTGTTAACCTCCACTTCATGAGCTGGAGGGTCGGACACGTTCTCCTCGAGAATAGCTTCAGGAATGGTTGGTGGTGTAGCAACTCTTTCTTCATCACATGGTGCTTCTTCTTCATCGGCTGATGCAGCCGGAATATTTTCAGCCGTTTTGGCTTCAGACTTAGAGGCGTTCACATTTGGAGTGACTTCTGGAAACACTTGACGTGCAACAGATTGGTGGGGCACTTCTCCTTCTGGAACACTCGGAAGAGTGAGTTGGGGCCTTGGTCCTTTGCGAAGCCTGCATAACACTGGCGACGCCTGTGGAGATGGAGTTGGCTGAGCCTCAAAGTCATCTTCATCTTGCACCGGTGAGGTGACTTGTGGTTGGGGAGAACTTGGGGTGTCTTGTTGTTGTGGGTGATCAACCCATGATGCATCCTGAGCAGTTGGCGTCAGAGGACGACCAATACTGATGAGCTCGCTATGCGTGAGCACAGGCGATGATACCAAATTGTGCTCGATCTGAGGAAGGACTTCATCATCTTCAACATTGTCATGAGGACCAATGTCTTCAACTGCGGTGGGGTCAATAGCTGGATTGTCTTCATCTTTAGGAGCCTCTGTGGAAGCAGGCTCATGAACTATCAACTGGAGCTCTCGATGTTCAGAAGCAGGACGAGCAACAGAAATTGGCTCGACAAGAAGGGGCTCTGTGGGAGCAGCCCAGTCTCTCTTCTTTGTTTTCCTTTTCTTGGTTGGGGGAGCATCATCAGTGGTGGCTTTGGTCTTGCGCTTTCTGGCTTCGGCTTTAGCTGCTCTAGTTTTCTTGAATTCTGAAGCCACTGTGGGGACCTTAGGCTTCGAGCCTGTCATACTGGCTAGGAAGACAATGTGAGGTTCTTCCTACCTTAATGCTTCTGGTTCTGCCACAGCTGGCTTCTTCTTCTTCTTGGCATCCATTCGGGGTTCGATGCCTGGTCGCCCCAAGGCCTTGCGCTTTTCAGCTTCATTGTAGCCTTGAACACATTTGTCAGCAAGATTTTTCATGCGCTCACGAGGACCTTTTGCTTCTTCTCGTTTCTTGTGGAATGCCTCCTTGAGCTCATGCATCATGACCTTGAAGTTTTGAATGTCTTCAACATTGAGCTTGGCCATGTGCTTCTTGAACTGAGCCTTTTCATAATCGATCTTATGCTTCAGCTCAACAATTTTCTGAGCTAGAGCTAGCTCAGGAGCAATGGCTCCGTGGAAGGCGACGCTGAGGCCAATGGGAAGCTGAAGATCATCAAAGCTGACATCCGGGCTGTCAAACCACTCATCAATAAACTTGTTTAAGATTTCCACATCAAAGAGAGGAAGATCATTGAAGATTTCCGCCTCTTGCTTGCTCTTGATCAACTCCTCAAGAGCGTCATCGCCAAGATCATCGTCGCTGGACAGATCAATGGCGTCATTCTCGTTTCTCAAAACAACAATAGGGGTCAGTGCTTGACCAGTGAGTTGCATGGGCTTTTTCAATTTGGCGGACTTGAAGATGCGTGAGAGATCTTCAGACTGCACACTGGCTTCAGGAGGGGCAGTGGCCAGAGGCTTCGCCCGTGAGACCTTTGGTGCAGATGAGAGCTTTGAAGCCTTTGGTACTGAAGAGGGCTTTGAAGCCTTGGGTTTCATTTGCTTCACAGGCTTCGGTGCTGCAGGCGCTTTGTCAGAATCAGTTTCGTCTGCAGGTTGATCCATGTCTGCCCCTTGAACCATTATGTGAGGGATGAGACCTTCTAAGTTGTAGAAGGGCCCAACAAGATTGGGTTCAGCTTCTCGTGTGTCGTCGGCACGTGGCGTAGAGGGGCCTGGGTTGAAGTCTAATCCCAAAGACTTCTTGTTTTCCTCTGCTGAGTTCTTTGCAAACTGATAGTTGCGCTTGAAGAGATTATCTTCTTGACACCATAACAGAGAGGATGGGTCGGCATTTGCAGGCTGAGGTCCACGAATCATGCAGGGGTAGAAGCCTTGAGCAATAGCTTCGGACTTCGAATTGGGCTGAAGACCTTTGTATATTATATCTCCCCAGGGGCCCTTGATGGCACTCTTCTCAGCATATTCGTCGGTGACGAATCTGTACTTGAACCATTCCTCTGCCCAATGTCTTCCAATCCATTGGATTCGGTTCTTGCATTCTCCATAGGTCTCTTCTGGATCTGACTTGTATAGCTCATAGAGATCTGGTGGCAGGTCCTTAGCAGTGTTTCCACGGCGCTGTCTGCCACCCTTCCTGACTGATTTTTCTGTTGCCATGAAGTTTAGACTGAAAGGCTTCAACACTGTCAAAGTCTTCCGTCTACTGGTCAGACAAGAACTGGCTTCAAGAGAATTTATATGATGCTGTAAGAACTCCGCAAATGAATGCAGACTATGAGAACCAAGGGATTCTCCCACGGACATGTACCTGTGACAGCTTTAAAGGTGCGAGGGAAGGGGAAGAGGTCATATGCATTCCCAGAAGATTTTGAAGATAAATCAGTTTAGAAGACATTGACCTCATAGTGCGAAGACATTCACTCATATGTAGAGAGTTGGTTCCAGATTTGTACGAATCCACGAATAAGTACAAGTGAGGAATCTAACTACTTTGTGAAGCATAAGTGAACATACTAGGCATGCTATGAGATGCAGAATGATATAGATCCAACTTGTGGGAATAGAAACCACTTGTGGTTGTAAAGGATGAATCTATCGGATCAAAAAGACTGTAAAAATAGGTTTTATTTACCACACGAGGAACTGCTAGACTGAGTGGGAGAGGAGGCCGAGAAGTTCGATCTTCCATGCCCTAACTTGGAGACGGAGGACACCTACGGCGACGGTGGAGAAGACGATGTCCGCGGCCGGTGTGAGGACGGCATCGGTGAGGTCGCGGCAGCTAAGCGCTTCGTCGTCGGTGTCGTCGAGGGCTAGCGGTGGCGCTAGGGTTTGTGCGAGAGTGGAAGAAGAGATAATGACTATGGTGAGGCGTGTATTTATAGAGACAGGGACGGCACAACGTTATTACACAGGTGCCCCTAGCGGTTCACATCTGAAGGACACATGGCGATCATGCAACACATTGGAGGTTGTTCCACGTTCCCACGCATGCCTGGATTTTCGGGTGGTCGTTCCCACTTCTCCGGGTTTCAGGCAAAAGGATTGAGCATTTAAAAATGGATTTAATGTTTGTCTTTGAATCTCCTGCTGACAAGGACACAGTGAAGACATTCGACAGTTTCAATAGAATGCATATGATTTGGATAGATAGACTTGAGACAGGAGCATAGAAAGGTTAGGGTCCGATCACATTCACTTAGTTCAAAAGATTCAACGTGGAGACATAGCTATAAGTGAATGTTGTAGAGGACAGAAACTAAATCAATACATTGAAGATAAACATGAGGCCATGTTAATATGGAAGACAAACAAAATGCGAAGACTTTGCAAATGTAACACCATGAGAAAAACACTTCTAAGGGAAGAATTTGGTGGTGGCATTACCCACCGTAAAGGAAGCATTAGACCCAGACACGACGCACAATTATCGTGGCGCTCCGAAGTCAAATTCCACGTTAATGTACTCACACTTAGTAAGGCTTCATTGATTGAAGACATACTTTACTTCGTGTGTTGCACATCTAAGTCATCAACATGCATGTGTGCCTGATCACAGGACATTTGAGGATTCCAAGATATTTAGCTCACACCGTAACTTGCAAAACCTTTTCTCATCAAAGGGCTTTGTGAAGATATCTGCTAGTTGCTCTTCAGTGTTGACGTGTATGATATCAATATCTTCCTTCATGACATGATCTCTGAGAAAGTGATAACGAATTTCAATGTGCTTTGTCTTCGAGTACTGAACTGGGTTGTTAGCAATCTTGATGGCGCTTTCGTTGTCGCAGTAGAGTGGCACTTGCTTCAGATGAATGCCATAGTCTTTGAGTGTTTGCTTCATCCATAGAAGCTGAGCGCAGCAAGATCCAGCAGCAATGTATTCAGATTCAGCAGTGGAGAGAGATACACAGTTCTGCTTCTTTGAAGACCAACATACAAGTGATCGTCCCAGAAAGTGACATGTGCCTGATGTAGACTTGCGATCCACCTTGTCACCAGCATAATTAGCATCCGAGAATCCAACTAGATCAAACTCTGAGCCCTTTGGATACCATAATCCTAGTGTTGGGGTGTGAGCCAGATATCGAAGAATTCGCTTCACAGCTAAGTGATGCGATTCCTTTGGTGCCGCTTGGAATCGGGCACACATGCAAACACTAAGCATGATATCTGGCCTAAATGCACATAAATAAAGCAGAGAACCAATCATGGAGCGGTATACCTTTTGATCGAACTCTTTACCATTGTCGTCGGGACCCAGATGGTGTTTAGTTGGCATTGGCGTCGTGTAACCTTTGCAGTCTTGCATTCCAAACTTCTTCAGGCAATCTTTGAGGTATTTCTCTTGAGATATGAAGATGTCGTTGTGTTGCTGTCGTATTTGAAGACCAGGGAAGAACTTCAACTCTCCCAGCATGGACATCTGATATTGCTCTTGCATCATGTATCCAAACTCATCACTGTATTTCTGATTAGTGTAGCCGAAGATAATGTCAACCACATATATTTGGCACACAAGCAGTTCACCATCATATGTCTTCGTGAAGAGTGTGGGATCTAAGGAACCAGGTTTGAAGCCTTTGCTCTTCAGGAAGTCTTTGAGTGTGTCATACCAAGCACGAGGGGCTTGTTTGAGGCCATACAGTGCCTTGTTGAGCTTATACACCATGTGAGGATGTTTTGGATCTTCAAAGCCAGGCGGTTGTGCAACATACACTTCTTCTTCAATCTTGCCATTGAGAAAAGCACTCTTCACATCCATTTGATACAGAAGGATGTTATGATGATTTGCATAGGCTAGCAGTATGTGTATGGCTTCAAGCCTAGCCACAGGAGCAAATGTTTCATCAAAGTCAATTCCTTCAACATGAGTGTATCCTTGAGCAACGAGACGAGCTTTGTTTCTGACAACTTGACCATGCTCATCTTGCTTGTTGCGATATATCCATTTAGTGCCTATGATATTGTGCTTATGAGGATCAGGACGCTTGGCCAGTTCCCATACATTATTCATCTCAAATTGTTGAAGCTCTTCTTGCATAACTTGAATACATTCAGGTTCCATGAAGGCTTCATCAACTTTCTTGGGTTCAGATATTGAGACGAATGCGAAGTGCCCACAGAAATTTGCTAGTTGTGTTGCCCTTGAACGAGTGAGTGGACCAGGTGCATTGATGCTGTCAATTATTCTCTCAATCTGTACTTCATTTGCAACACGAGGATGAACAGGACGAAGATTTTGCTCTTGCTGATCATTGTCGTCGTTAGAAGGATTGTCTTCAGGCTGAGTATTGTCTTCAGGTTGATCAGGTGTAGAGATGATGAGTTCCTCTTCGGGCTGTGCTTCAGACGGTATGATCTCTCTAGTTCCCATAAGCTTGATGGATTCACTGATGGAACTTCATCTAGCACATTTGGTAGGTGCTCTCTTTGTGAGCCGTTAGTCTCATCGAACCGCACATCCACATTTTCATCAACTTTATAGTGAAAGAGGTTGAAGACTCTGTAGGAGTGCGAATCCTTTCGGTGTCCAAGCATAAAACCTTCATGTGCTTTCGGTGCAAATTTTGAAGTGTGATGTGGATCCTTGATCCAGCACTTGGCACCAAATACTCTGAAGTAACTGACATTTGGCTTCTTACCAGTGAGGAGCTCATAGGATGTTTTGTTCAGAAGCTTGTGAAGATAAACATGGTTGATGATATGGCATGCAGTATCAATGGCTTCAGGCCAGAACTTTCTTGGAGTCTTGTATTCATCGAGCATCGTCCGGGCCATCTCAATTAGTGTTATGTTCTTGCGTTCCACGATGCCATTCTGCTGCGGCATGTACGGAGCTGAGAACTCATGAGTGATGCCCCCATTCACTGCTCACCCACCCATGCCATCTTCCTTGGTAGCTCACCCATACCATATCCCCCCCCCCGCTCATTGCTGGGCCACACATGCCATCTTCTTCGCTCGCCCGCCCGAATCCACCTCCCGCTCGCTCGTAGGCACCGAAAACCCCAATCACTCAGGGCCCTAAAAAACCTATGGCAGAACTGACTGACATGTAGACCCGTGATTGGACTTCCCTCCCCGATGTTCTCTTGGAGCAGATCTATAATCGTATGGACCTACTCATCACCGTGCGTCTGGCCGCATGCTCGGTGTCTTTGTACCGTCTACTCGTCTGCAACCGGCCGACCCTTTTCAAGACACCCTGCTTGCTGATGCCCGATCCTCACACATGGACCGGACACCGACTTAACGATCCTACGGAGGTTGTTGTGGTGCCCCTCGACATGCTACCACTACCCGTCCACCTGTCCTTCATGCGCGGCCACTATTGGGTGGGCATCAAGGCCAACTAGATCGTCCTCATCCACCAATCTGGTAGTCCGTCGCATCTAATGGATATCTAAACCTAGTGAGAGATCACCCTTCCCTCGTTGGATACCGCTGGCATCGAGCCTCGCGGCCCGCCAGACACTCCTGCCTACTATGCATGAGACACGTCGAGCTTTTGGTGGGACCTTTGTTTGCTGAAGGTTGTAATATGCGAAGTTCCCACACCATCAGAAGACTACATGGATTAAAACCTCATTGCCTTGTTCGACATGGGATTATTCTATCTGGAATCCGGTCGCCATACATGGTTATGGATCATCATCAATCATGTTGATCCTCCATTTATGTCTGATGCTATAGTGCATGATGGCATCGTTTACGCAGTCGACGCACAGATTGGCTACCTATACTGGTGGAATCTATCATTGTGTAATTGTTCTATCTCATCTCATCTTTACCTTATGACGACTGCATGTTGATTGTTAGAAATTTAGAATAGATAGTATGTCTATAACCACATCATTGCTATATGTTTCTCTCATTTCCTTGATTTTTATGACCACGCATGTTATTGTTAGAGTTGTTATGAGAAAAATTGGCATCTAATGATTGTTAGAATAGATATTATGAGTATAACCTCATGATTGCTAAATGTTACTCTCATTTCCAAGATTTTTATAACCAAGCATGTTATTGTTAGAGTTGATATGAGAACAGTAGTAACTGCTATGGTAGAATATGAGTAGGCCCTGTCATAGCTGTTCTCCTCTCATTTTTACATGATGTTTGAACCATGACATATTGCTAGAATATGAAAGCCATTGGCTTAATTTTTTTAACTTGGGGTATGATTATGACCACGACATTACAATTCTTTGTCTATGATCTGTGTTACTATTATAATAATCTCACACATACTTTGAACATGATTGTATAATTTTGTCCTTTTGGTCTCCAATTTGATTTGTTCCAGCAGACGAAAATCTGCTGGCCTTCATGATTCCAGAACCTAGAAATATACAAGTCAATGGGTGGTGGTCTATCGCTCGTTCAACTAACGGCGGGCATTTGATGCAAATTAGCATGTACCAAATTGACCAAACCATTTCATCAAACCACATGCAGTACAATGCCTGGGGCGTTGCTGACTGTGGTGGCTATGACTGCTTCATGTTCGAGAAAGATCCCAACTCTGTTCGGCTAGGCGTATTCAACTAGAGGCGGGTTTACAGCCTCGGCGACCACTCCATGTTCCTCTGGCTCAATTATCCGATCATCCAACCAATGATCGATCATATCACCGGCGATGATTACCATGCTATGAAACTTCCATTTGCCAGGGGGAACTATGTTTACGAATCGTACCATGGGTTTCATGAATCACCGTATCTAGAGATTTGTCGACACAGCTTGTTGCTAGCTAATCTTCAGTGTGTGAAAGGCATCAAGTTTCCATGCGATGAATGGCTTTTGCAAACCCGACATGCGGTGATGTGGTTCATGCCAACAGCAAATATTCACAACTTGATTCGTAGTGATATCTAGATTGAGCCATGTAACCTGCTATTGTAGCATGTCCCTCTTTTGTTGGATATTAGGTACTGTAGTTAGTTTGAAGGATAGATACCTTTGTGGGATCAAGTGCATCCTAACTCACTTGCATAGGATGTACTTATAATGATGATGGAGATGCTGTGCAGAAGCCATATAGATATCAATTAGGCTTCAAGTGCGTACTTGTTGGTGAAAGTGTTGTCCAATGGGAATTATATCTTGTATTACTCATGTAGCCTACAAAGTCTGTCGCAGAACCTTGTAACTTTGTACTCCATTTCTAAATTTGTACTGGTCCTCTATACCATATATTGCGCTACTCATACTACTACCTCCCTCCTAGTTTATTGGCCCCCTTCATAATTTATGTCAAATTTTGACCATAAATTTAACTTACTAAATGTTAATGCATGTCACAAAAAATTATATCGTTGGATTCGTATTTGAACATAGTTTCTAATGGTATAATTTTCGGTGACATGCATTGTCACTTTGTTAGTTAAACCTATGGTTAAAATGTGACACTAAATACGACTAGTAAGTAGTACAGTAGTAGTACTAGTATACGTCGGTCAAATTATTCATCATGTCCTCACATTGAATTGACGTGACAACACGCTACGCATGAGGTGACACAAGAGTCCCGGCGGCGTGCTTTGTTCACCAAAGTGAGCCTCACCCCTCTCGTACTACAACAACACTCTCGCATTCTCTACAAAATCACTCTACCATTCTCTCCCAGTCTCCCCGCCTCCAAGCCGTTGCCTTGTTCCGATCCATTTGGTACGATGAGCGATAAGCTACTGGAGTTGCTATACTTCATTGCAAGTAGTCAAAAGGAAGAGGCTAAAAAATTGATCTCAACAAGTATGATCTTCAAGATAGCCGAATGAAGGAAGGAACCAGCGAAGCTGCTCATGTGAGTATTCGTCCCGTCGCCCTGTATTATGATTCGATCTTTATGGGGTTTTTCAAGTCTTTAGAGTCTACATGTAGTAATGAAACTGAGACCCTAGTTTATTTGGGTATTGTGGACTTCAGATTTGGAGTACCACTTATCTGTCGAAATCTTTCATCATTTACTAAAAATAGTTCATTGATCATACATTGAGTACCATTTAACTGGAATTAACTGATGCAAGTCCAAGAAGGATTGGCTGGTGCTGCCGGCTGGCGTCAAGTTCGATCCTACGAATCAGGAGCTGATGGAGCACCTTGAGGCCGAAGTGAGTGCTGACATCGCGAGATCTCACCCTCTCATCGATTTGTTCATACCAACCATCGACAACGAGCATGACATATGCTACACCCATCCTGAGAAACTTCCAGGTGAGACACCGATCGGCCGTCTACTTGCACAAACATATTCCTTTGTTTATACTCTATTTTTCTTTTTAGATGCAGACCTAGTGAGGCAATTACAATTTGACAGTTAATAAAAAGCAAAACAAGTGATTGCAACATGCCAAATATGTTATGAAAATGCCAACTACGTACACAAAAACCTGTATTCGACAATACTGTAGGTATCACACTAAGTAGCCTAAGCAAGCATTGCTTCCAGCGCAACTCCATGACGTTCAAAAGGGGCACGTGGATGCATCGCAAGATACAGTTGGAGTGCGGCATGCACGCAATGTGGCACAAGACCGGCAATACCTTGCTAGTGATGGTCAACGGCCGGCAGACACGCATCAAAAAGGTTATGGTGCTGCACACCAACAAGAACTTCAACCAATAGAGGACCAACTGCGTGATGCACCAGTACCACCTCGGGGACCTGGACAAATAGAAGGAGCGGGAGCTAGTCCTCTGCAAAATTTTGTACCAGACAAACACTAGGGCCAAGACTAAAAAGATTATAAGTTAGTTTGGTATTGGTACTTGTACTACCTGGTCGTCTGTAAGTTGGTATTGTTGTTAAGGATCTTTCGGTATGAACTTGGCATTTGCTTCCAACCATCATGTCGAGGGTCGACGTGGATATAAAGCTGAATCATTTTTTTTGAAACAAATTTTCAGGAACCTGATTTTTATTTGATGGGTAGCATAAGCACTGCCGTTGAATTCCCAGTTCTCCAAAATTTTTACATCTTTGAAGTACATAGGGGGTTCATCCGATTTCACAGGCTGATAGTTGGACGCAGCATGTCAGAACTGGGTTGTGGCATGCCAAGCCCAGCTGCAAATTGTTAAAAGAGAGGAGCGATGGATTTGGGCTTGCCAGAACAGTTAAGTGTCGCGACCTCCCATGGACTAAAAAAGGCCTAGTCCGTTATTAATATTTTAAATATGTAAAATATTCCATAATGAAAAGAAATATGTAAAATGTAATGAATTTAGTCCGCTTTCACTGAAAACCATCCGATTCGCATGAAATTCGTCCATGGAACCGCAAGGCGGCTGTCCATACAGAGCCTAACCGTACGGAACCAGCGGGTCCATGGCCATACACAAGCAAGTGCATGCACTTATTATAACGATGGAAAAATAATGCTGACATCCTAGATGGTGAAACCCATGAAGTTTTCAACGTAGTCAATAAACAAGAGAATTCTTCAAGTATAGACTGATAGCTGGGATCCAGAAGGTATATTGTTCTTCAGGTCAAGCAAGTTTCAACTGGGATGTAGACTACCCAGGCTTGGTTTTGTTTTTAACAGGCCCAACCTATGATGACAACGAGGCATAAAGATCCAGTAGGCATCAACTGGCCTCTGGCCCTCCATCCTTAGTTACATTTTCTCTTAAAACATCCGCATGTAGTTTTTTTACTGAATCAAACAGACGGCCAAGTTCTATTTTCCTCTTGAAACTCCATTTCCTACTTCTGTTTTCTAATCTCTACCTATAGTTTTACTAGTTCATATACACGTATTATTACATTGAAAATACATAAACTTCCCTCTTCATCTTTACATCCTTTTTTTTGTTGTTTTCCCTCCTAGCGCTGATTTTTTTACCACTGGTTTTCCCTAAAACTAACTCAATTGCCCCATGTCTTATTAGCTTACAAAAACAAAACGATATTTTATTTGGCAATTCAATCAGTTCTTAAAAAATAAATGTTTATAATTTCCGGATTAAAACAATTCAGACTCCACCGAAATATGCAAAATAAGGTTGAACTTTTTGACCGTGGGCCTGGCAGAAAATGGGATGTAATAAATTCGTTAAGAATTAGCAAATGGCCTGGAAATTATTTAAAAAATAGCAAATGGGCTCTATGTTGTCTGCCATAGATTTGGAGGCTGACTTATGGACCTACTAAGTTCATGCTTACACAAGGTTTCTCAAAAAAATAAACTTAGTCAACAATCAACTCTACCAGTGTCAAACCATTAGAGGTCAATCTAACGGCAATCATGCTTCTTTAGTCTCAGATCTTCCTGCTCCAGCCACCCAAACCAGCACCGGCGCAACCGCCTGCACCTGCCTCCCGTGGCCGGCTGTGTTGGCGGGCAGGCCTCACGGCCCCACCATACTTGCATCCCTAGCCTGGCTATCCCTCTACTCACCCACACCTCCTGTTATTCTCTGATGATGGCAGCCTCACACTGCGGCCGAACAAGTGAACTCTCGTACCCACTCCATGTGGGAAACAACTACTGAGTCTTCCTCGGCTCCGGGTCATCCCTTACTTGGCTTCGCCATCGTCCACCGCCTTGGTGCTCTCGGCATTGCGTTGTCAATGAACGACATCCATCGGAAGAGGACTATATGTGTAGAGGGTGACAGCTGGGTCCATGACCACATACAAAGAAGTGCCTCATTATTGCGTGCAAAATAATGATTCCTCCACCTGACAGCATGGACCCACTGGAAGGGCCTCTGTATTTCATGAAAAAATGATCCTCCCACAAACCGCTTGGACCCGCCATCCATATCTTCGCACGGAAGGAAGCGCGTCCTTATTACGCACAAAAAAATGAATACCCCCTGCTATCTGGGACCCACCATAGTTGGAGCATGACTTGTCGGCCTACTAAGTTGACGCGAATGGAGGGCTTTGTCAACTTAGTCAATATGAATGATTCTAGCTCCAGTGACCGTACGATGTCCATCCAACGGCCGTAATGCTTCTTCAACCTCTGGTCTTCTTCCTCCAACTGCCCAAACCAGCGCCGCTCGTGCCACCTGCTCCTGCCTCCCATGGCCGGCTCTGCTACCGCACAGGTCTCACCGCCCTACCCTACTCCCATCACTGGCCTGGCCATCCCTGTAATCACCCATACCTTCTATTATTCTCCGGCGATGGCAGCCCCACAATGCAGCCCAACCAGTAAACCCTCGTACGCCCCTCAATGTGGGAAACAACAACCGAGTCTTCCCCGGCTCCGCGTCATTCCCTTCCTAGGCCTCGCTATCGTCCACCACCTTGGTGCTCTCGGCACGGCATGGTCAACGTGGTGAAGGAATGACTTACATCAGAAGAGGATTGTACGTGGAGACGCTGACAGGTGTGTCCACAGCCGCAACAAGTAAGTGCCTCCTTACTACACGCAAAATAATGATTCCTCCACTAGACAGCGGGGACCTACCGGAAGGACCTCTGTATTTTGGCTTAGCTGTATTTTGCGGAAAAAATGTTTCCCCCTGACAACTGGGACACACTAGTTATATCTTCAGACGCAAGGAAAGTGCCTCCATATTAGGCGTGAAAAAATGAATCCTCCCCCTGATAGCTGGGACCCATCATCAATAACTTCGCACGCAAGGAAGTGCCTCCTTATCCTCCTTGATAGCCGGGACCCACTGATGTGGAGCATCCTACGGTCATCTCCATGTACACCTCCATAACACCTCAAGCCCCAAGTGGACCTACCGGACTTAAGGTGGACCCACTCCTCTTCAAGATTTACATGAATATCCATTGGACTTGGTTGCTACCACACCATGGATCATTGTGCATCATTAGGTAGGAGGGTGACCACCACCAAGTAGCTAGGAAGCTTCCCGGAGGCCAAGGAGAAGGACCCCAAGGCCACAAGTAAGAAGAAGGAGTGCACGAAGATCAACTCTGCACCTCCCAGGCGGCTCCGTGCCCATGGGCCTCGAAGACCCCCTGCGCACGGACTACACAGGAAGATGGCGTTGTGTGACGCCCTCAATTCAATCATACACTAATCATACACGCAAATGTGTACGATCAAGATAAACGACTCACGGGAAGATATCACAACACAACTCTAGACACAAATTAAAATAATACAAGCTTTATATTACAAGCCAGGGGCCTCGAGGGCTCGAATAAATAAACTCAAATACACAAGAGTCAGCGGAAGCTACAATATCTGAGTACAAACATGAGTTAAACAAGTTTGCCTTAAGAAGGCTAGCACAAAAACAACATCGATCGAAAAGGCAAGGCCTCCTGCCTGGGAGCCTCCTAACTACTCCAAGTTGTCAGCGGTCATCACGTAGTAGTAGGCACCCTTGGGGTAGCAGTAGTCATCAGTGGTGTCGTCTGGCTCCTGGGAACTGTCATTTGGTCACAACAATTGGGTATGGGGGAAAAGAGGTAGCAAAGCAGCTGTGAGTACTCATCCAAAGTACTCGCAAGACTTACATCAGATCTAAACTAAGTATGCATCTGTATCAAAGGAAATGGGATGTATCTGTGGACTGAACCGTAGAATGCCAGAAAGAAGGGGAAAGCCTAGCCTATCGAAGACTAGCATCTTCCAGCATCTTCAAGCATCTTGCAGCATGTAGAAGAGTACAAATCAACATAATGTAAAGTAGTAGTGTTATCAACCTCGTCCAGAGAACCTCTCTCGACTCCCTGCGAAAAAGCAATCCCAGAGCCATACTATCCATTTCTCCTATCCATTTCTCATCACAATCCACTTCTCATAACCATTTCTCATCTCAAGTATCCAGTTCTAGTTGTATCAATCGGGATACAACTCCAAGTGTCTGTTACCGTAGGAAAGGCTATCGATAGATGTTGTCTTCCCTACAGGGGTGCACGAACTTACCTATCACGCTCGATTAACTCCGACTGGACACACTTTCTTGGGTCATGCTCGGCCTCGGCCAAACAATACGCCGCAACCCGACCTAGGCTTAATAGAGAGGCCAGCATGCCAGACTAAACCTATGCCCCCAGGGGTCATGGGCCATCTCCCCGAGAACTCCTGCACGTTGCATACGTGGCTGCTGAGCAGACCTAGCTACCTCCTTCAATAAGTGTAGCGACCCGACCTCAAACGGTCAAGTCTCTGTGCTTCAGTGTCATCCCTGGATCGGTAATGCTGACACACACTGTACTCGAAGGATTTATAACAGAGTAGCAATCACACACTTATTACATCGAATGTCTCAAAAGAGAACTTATTACAATAACATGGCTTAAGGCCATCTAATGCGATAACAACGGAAGGCTTGGAAGATAAGTGAGTCCATCAACTCCAACGGCATAGCTAAGCTGCACGGCTACGACCTAACGAACCTTACTCCTCGTCTGAAAAGTCTGCAACATAATACGTTGCAGCCCGAGAACGGGTCAGCACATGGAATTGAAGGAAATATGCCCTAGAGGCAATAATAAAGTTATTATTTATTTCCTTATAATCATGATAAATGTTTATTATTCATGCTAGAATTGTATTTACCGGAAACATAATACATGTGTGAATACATAGACAAACAAAGTGTCACTAGTATGCCTCTACTTGACTAGCTCGTTAATCAAAGATGGTTATGTTTCCTAACCATGAACAATGAGTTGTTATTTGATTAACGAGGTCACATCATTAGTAGAATGATCTGATTGACATGACCCATTCCATTAGCTTAGCACCCGATCATTTAGTATGTTGCTATTGCTTTCTTCATGACTTATACATGTTCCTATGACTATGAGATTATGCAACTCCCGTTTACCAGAGGAACACTTTGGGTACTACCAAACGTCACAACGTAACTGGGTGATTATAAAGGAGTACTACAGGTGTCTCCAATGGTCGATGTTGGGTTGGCGTATTTTGAGATTAGGATTTGTCACTCCGATTGTCGGAGAGGTATCTCTGGGCCCTCTCGGTAATACACATCACATAAGCCTTGCAAGCAGTACAACTAATATGTTAGTTGTGAGATGATGTATTACGGAACGAGTAAAGAGACTTGCCGGTAACGAGATTGAACTAGGTATTGGATACCGACGATCGAATCTCGGGCAAGTAACATACCGATGACAAAGGGAACAACGTATATTGTTATGCGGTCTGACCGATAAAGATCTTCGTAGAATATGTAGGAGCCAATATGGGCATCCAGGTCCCGCTATTGGTTATTGACCGGAGACGTGTCTCGGTCATGTCTACATTGTTCTCGAACCCGTAGGGTCCGCACGCTTAAGGTTACGATGACAGTTATATTATGAGTTTATGCATTTTGATGTACCGAAGGTTGTTCGGAGTCCCGGATGTGATCACGGACATGACGAGGAGTCTCGAAATGGTCGAGACGTAAAGATTGATATATTGGAAGCCTATATTTGGATATCGGAAGTGTTCCGGGTGAAATCGGGATTTTACCGGAATACCGAGAGGGTTACCGGAACCCCCCCCCCCGGGAGCTATTTGGGCCATAGTGGGCCTTAGTGGAAAAGAGAAGGGGCTGCCCTAGATGGGCTGCGCCCCCCCCCCCTTCCCCTAGTCCTATTAGGACTAGGAGAGGTGGCCGGCCCCCTCCTCCTCTTTTCCCCTCCGAGGAATCCTAGTTGGACTAGGATTGGAGGGGGAATCCTACTCCCAGAGGGAGTAGGACTCTCCTGCGCCTCCCCTCTTTGGCCGGCCAGCCTCCCCTCCTCTCCTCCTTTATATACGGAGGCAGGGGCACCTCTAAACACACAAGTTGACACAAGTTGATCCACGTGATCGATTCCTTAGCCGTGTGCGGTGCCCCCTGCCACCATATTCCTCGATAATACTATAGCGGAGTTTAGGCGAAGCCCTGCTGCTGTAGTTCATCAAGATCGTCACCACGCCGTCGTGCTGACAAAACTCTTCCCCGACACTTTGCTGGATCGGAGTCCGGGGATCGTCATCGAGCTGAACGTGTGCTCGAACTCGGAGGTGTCGTAGTTTCGGTGCTTGATCGGTTGGATCGTGAAGACGTACGACTACTTCCTCTACGTCGTGTCATCGCTTCTGCAGTCGATCTGCATTGGGTACGTAGACAATACTCTCCCCTCATTGCTATGCATCACATGATCTTGCGTGTGCGTAGGAAATTTTTTGAAATTACTACAAAACCCAACAGTGGCATCCGAGCCTAGGTTATTGATGTTGATGTTATCTGCACGAGTAGAACACAAGTGAGTTGTGGACGATACAAGTCATACTGCCTACCAGCATGTCATATTTTGGTTCGGCGGTATTGTTGGACGAGACGACCCAGACCAACCTTACGCGTACGCTTACGCGAGACCGGTTCCCTCGACGTGCTTTGCACAGAGATGGCTTGCGGGCGACTGTCTCTCCAACTTTAGTTGAACCAAGTATGGCTACGCCCGGTCCTTGCGAAGGTTAAAATGGAGTCTATTTGACAAACTATCGTTGTGGTTTTGATGCGTAGGTGAGATTGGTTCTTACTTAAGCCCGTAGCAGCCACGTAAAACATGCAACAACAAAGTAGAGGACGTCTAACTTGTTTTTGCAGGGCATGTTGTGATGTGATATGGTCAAGGCATGATGCTGAATTTTATTGTATGAGATGATCATGTTTTGTAACCAAGTTATCGGCAACTGGCAGGAGCCATATGGTTGTCGCTTTATTGTATGCAATGCAATCGCGATGTAATGCTTTACTTTATTGCTAAACGGTAGTGATAGTCGTGAAAGCATAAGATTGGTGAGACGACAATGATGCTACGATGGAGATCAAGGTGTCGCGCCGGTGACGATGGTGATCATGACGGTGCTTCGGAGATGGAGATCACAAGCACGAGATGATGATGGCCATATCATATCACTTATATTGATTGCATGTGATGTTTATCTTTTTATGCATCTTATCTTGCTTTGATTGACGGTAGCATTATAAGATGATCTCTCACTAAATTATCAAGAAGTGTTCTCCCTGAGTATGCACCGTTGCCAAAGTTCGTCGTGCCCAGACACCACGTGATGATCGGGTGTGATAAGCTCTACGTCCATCTACAACGGGTGCAAGCCAGTTTTTGCACACGCAGAATACTCAGGTTAAACTTGACGAGCCTAGCATATGCAGATATGGCCTCGGAACACGGAGACCGAAAGGTCGAGCGTGAATCATATAGTAGATATGATCAACATAAACGATGTTCACCATTGAAAACTACTCCATCTCACGTGATGATCGGTCATGGTTTAGTTGATTTGGATCACGTAATCACTTAGAAGATTAGAGGGATGTCTATCTAAGTGGGAGTTCTTAAGTAATATGATTAATTGAACTTAAATTTATCATGAACTTAGTACCTGATAGTATCTTGCTTGTTTATGTTGATTGTAGATAGATGGCTCGTGCTATTGTTCCATTGAATTTTAATGCGTTCCTTGAGAAAGCAAAGTTGAAAGATGATGGTAGCAATTACACGGACTGGGTCCGTAACTTGAGGATTATCCTCATTGCTGCACAGAAGAATTACGTCCTGGAAGCACCGCTGGGTGCCAGGCCTGCTGTTGGAGCAACGCCAGATGTTATGAACGTCTGGCAGAGCAAAGCTGATGACTACTCGATAGTTCAGTGTGCCATGCTTTACGGCTTAGAATCGGGACTTCAACGACGTTTTGAACGTCATGGAGCATATGAGATGTTCCAGGAGTTGAAGTTAATATTTCAAGCAAATGCCCGGATTGAGAGATATGAAGTCTCCAATAAATTCTATAGCTGCAAGATGGAGGAGAACAGTTCTGTCGGTGAGCATATACTCAAAATGTCTGGGTATAATAATCACCTGATTCAATTGGGAGTTAATCTTCCGGATGATTGCGTCATCGACAGAATTCTCCAATCACTGCCACCAAGCTACAAGAGCTTCGTGATGAACTATAATATGCAAGGGATGAACATGACTATTCCCGAGCTCTTCGCAATGCTGAAAGCTGCGGAGGTAGAAATCAAGAAGGAGCATCAAGTGTTGATGGTTAATAAAACCACTAGTTTCAAGAAAAAGGGAAAAGGGAAGAAGAAGGGGAACCTCAAGAAGAACGGCAAGCAAGTTGCTGCTCAAGAGAAGAAACCCAAGTCTGGACCTAAGCCTGAAACTGAGTGCTTCTACTGCAAGCAGACTGGTCACTGGAAGTGGAACTGCCCCAACTATTTGGCGGATAAGAAGGATGGCAAGGTGAACAAAGGTATATGTGATATACATGTTATTGATGTGTACCTTACTAGAACTCGCAGTAGCACCTGGGTATTTGATACTGGTTCTGTTGCTAATATTTGCAACTCGAAACAGGGACTACGGAATAAGCGAGCACTGGCAAAGGACGAGGTGACAATGCGCGTGGGAAACGGTTCCAAAGTCGATGTGATCGCAGTCGGCACGCTACCTCTACATCTACCTTCGGGATTAATATTAGACCTAAGTAATTGTTATTTGGTGCCAGCGTTGAGCATGAACATTATATCTGGATCTTGTTTAATGCGAGACGGTTATTCATTTAAATTAGAGAATAATGGTTGTTCTATTTATATGAGTAATATCTTTGATGGTCATGCACCCTTGAAGAGTGGTCTATTCTTATTGAATCTCGATAGTAGTAATACACATATTCATAATGTTGAAACCAAAAGATGCAGAGTTGATAATGAAAGTGCAACTTATTTGTGGCACTGTCGTTTAGGTCATATCGGTATAAAGCGCATGAAGAAACTCCATGCTGATGGACTTTTAGAACCACTTGATTATGAATCACTTGGTACTTGCGAACCGTGCCTCATGGGCAAGATGACTAAAACACCGTTCTCCGGTTCTATGGAGAGAGCAACAGATTTGTTGGAAATCATACATATCGATGTATGTGGTCCAATGAATATTGAGGCTCGTGGCGGATATCGTTATTTTCTCACCTTCACAGGTGATTTAAGCAGATATGGGTATGTCTACTTAATGAAACATAAGTCTGAAACATTTGAAAAGTTCAAAGAATTTCAGAGTGAAGTTGAAAGTCATCGTAACAAGAAAATAAAGTTTCTACGATCTGATCGTGGAGGAGAATATTTGAGTTACGAGTTTGGTGTACATTTGAAAAACTGTGGAATAGTTTCGCAACTCACGCCACCCGGAACACCACAGCGTAATGGTGTGTCCGAACGTCGTAATCGTACTTTACTAGATATGGTGCGATCTATGATGTCTCTTACCGATATACCGCTATCGTTTTGGGGTTATGCTATAGAGACGGCCGCATTCATGTTAAATAGGGCACCATCAAAATCCGTTGAGACGACGCCTTATGAACTGTGGTTTGGCAAGAAACCAAAGTTGTCGTTTCTTAAAGTTTGGGGCTGCGATGCTTATGTGAAAAAACTTCAACCTGATAAGCTCGAACCCAAATCGGAGAAATGTGTCTTCATAGGATACCCAAAGGAAACTGTTGGGTACACCTTCTATCACAGATCCGAAGGCAAGACATTCGTTGCTAAGAATGGATCATTTCTAGAGAAGGAGTTTCTCTCGAAAGAAGTGAGTGGGAGGAAAGTAGAACTTGACGAGGTAACTGTACCTGCTCCCTTACTGGAAAGTAGTTCATCACAGAAAACCGTTTCAGTGACACCTACACCAGTTAGTGAGGAAGCCAATGATAATGATCATGAAACTTCAGATCAAGATACTACTGAACCTTGTAGATCAACCAGAGTAAGATCCGCGCCAGAGTGGTACGGTAATCATGTTCTGGAAGTCATGCTACTAGATCATGATGAACCTACGAACTATGAAGAAGCGATGGTGAGCCCAGATTCCGCAAAGGGCTTGAAGCCATGAAATCTGAGATGGGATCCATGTATGAGAACAAAGTATGGACTTTGGTTGACTTGCCCGATGATCGGCAAGCAATTGAGAATAAATGGATCTTTAAGAAGAAGACTGACGCTGATGGTAATGTTACTGTCTACAAATCTCGACTTGTCGCAAAAGGTTTTCGGCAAGTTCAAGGGATTGACTACGATGAGACCTTCTCACCCGTAGCGATGCTTAAGTCCGTCCGAATCATGTTAGCGATTGCCGCATTTTATGATTATGACATTTGGCAGATGGATGTCAAAACTGCATTCCTGAATGGATTTCTGGAAGAACAGTTGTATATGATGCAACCAGAAGGTTTTGTCGATCCAAAGGAAGCTAACAAAGTGTGCAAACTTCAGCGATCCATTTATGGACTGGTGCAAGCCTCTCGGAGTTGGAATAAACGTTTTGATAGTGTGATCAAAGCATTTGGTTTTATACAGACTTTCGGAGAAGCCTGTATTTACAAGAAAGTGAGTGGGAGCTCTGTAGCATTTCTGATATTATATGTGGATGACATATTACTGATTGGAAATGATATAGAATTTCTGGATAGCATAAAGGGATACGTGAATAAAAGTTTTTCAATGAAAGACCTCGGTGAAGCTGCTTACATATTAGGCATTAAGATCTATAGAGATAGATCAAAACGCTTAATTGGACTTTCACAAAGCACATACCTTGACAAAATTTTGAAGAAGTTCAAAATGGATCAAGCAAAGAAAGGGTTCTTGCCTGTGTTACAAGGTGTAAAATTGAGTAAGACTCAATGCCCGACCACTACAGAAGATAGAGAGAATATGAAAGATGTTCCCTATGCATCAGCCATAGGATCTATCATGTATGCAATGCTGTGTACCAGACCTGATGTATGCCTTGCTATAAGTTTAGCAGGGAGGTACCAAAGTAATCCAGGAGTGGATCACTGGACAGCGGTCAAGAACATCCTGAAATACCTGAAAAGGACTAAGGATATGTTTCTCATATATGGAGGTGACAAAGAGCTCATCGTAAAAGGTTACGTTGATGCAAGCTTTGACACTGATCCGGACGATTCTAAATCGCAAACCGGATACGTGTTTACATTAAACGGTGGAGCTGTCAGTTGGTGCAGTTCTAAACAAAGCGTCGTAGCAGGATCTACATGTGAAGCAGAATACATAGCTGCTTCGGAAGCAGCAAATGAAGGAGTCTGGATGAAGGAGTTCATATCCGATCTAGGTGTCATACCTAGTGCATCGGGTCCAATGAAAATCTTTTGTGACAATACTGGTGCAATTGCCTTGGCAAAGGAATCCAGATTTCACAAAAGGACAAAACACATCAAGAGACGCTTCAACTCCATCCGGGATCTAGTCCAGGTGGGAGACATAGAGATTTGCAAGATACATACGGATCTGAATGTTGCAGACCCATTGACTAAGCCTCTTCCACGAGCAAAACATGATCAGCACCAAAGCTCCATGGGTGTTAGAATCATTACAATGTAATCTAGATTATTGACTCTAGTGCAAGTGGGAGACTGAAGGAAATATGCCCTAGAGGCAATAATAAAGTTATTATTTATTTCCTTATAATCATGATAAATGTTTATTATTCATGCTAGAATTGTATTTACCGGAAACATAATACATGTGTGAATACATAGACAAACAAAGTGTCACTAGTATGCCTCTACTTGACTAGCTCGTTAATCAAAGATGGTTATGTTTCCTAACCATGAACAATGAGTTGTTATTTGATTAACGAGGTCACATCATTAGTAGAATGATCTGATTGACATGACCCATTCCATTAGCTTAGCACCCGATCGTTTAGTATGTTGCTATTGCTTTCTTCATGACTTATACATGTTCCTATGACTATGAGATTATGCAACTCCTGTTTACCGGAGGAACACTTTGGGTACTACCAAACGTCACAACGTAACTGGGTGATTATAAAGGAGTACTACAGGTGTCTCCAATGGTCGATGTTGGGTTGGCGTATTTCGAGATTAGGATTTGTCACTCCGATTGTCGGAGAGGTATCTCTGGGCCCTCTCGGTAATACACATCACATAAGCCTTGCAAGCATTACAACTAATATGTTAGTTGTGAGATGATGTATTACGGAACGAGTAAAGAGACTTGCCGGTAACGAGATTGAACTAGGTATTGGATACCGACGATCGAATCTCGGGCAAGTAACATACCGATGACAAAGGGAACAACGTATGTTGTTATGCGGTCTGACCGATAAAGATCTTCGTAGAATATGTAGGAGCCAATATGGGCATCCAGGTCCCGCTATTGGTGATTGACCGGAGACGTGTCTCGGTCATGTCTACATTGTTCTCGAACCCGTAGGGTCCGCACGCTTAAGGTTACGATGACAGTTATATTACGAGTTTATGCATTTTGATTTACCGAAGGTTTTTCGGAGTCCCGGATGTGATCACAGACATGACGAGGAGTCTCGAAATGGTCGAGACATAAAGATTGATATATTGGAAGCCTATATTTGGATATCGGAAGTGTTCCGGGTGAAATCGGGATTTTACCGGAATA